>NC_028646.1:44854097-44858060 GCF_001406875.1 Solanum pennellii | reverse complement strand
AAAGATTTTCATATAACCTTCATTGTCTAGCTAGACATTACAATTATACATTACATACATTCAAGTTTTCATATGTTTCCAAATCAAAACAAACCTCATTGCATCCACCAAAGGAGAAAACATCTCTAATAATGTCAGGATTTTTGCGATAAACCTTTATGCCCCAAGGCACAAATCGTATTTGATATCTTACGGTTATACTATTGCATAATAATTTAGTTGTACCCCACTGACATTATACCTTGATTTATGGACTACCAGTCCAAAATGTCACTTTTCTAAGTGAAACAAAATATACTTGAATTGTGCATTTTACTTGGCCAACCATTTATCTGTCCACACTATATGACAGATTTGAATTCAAGATCCTCGTCACAATTTATATCATTGAGCGCTACCTCATATCAAAGATACCGTCGACGGTTATTTGATATCGATTCCAACAAGACATAACTTATCGAGATCTCTTCATTTTTCATTATTTCAGGTACCTGAACCTTTTTCAAGATTTTATGAAGTGTTATGTCAATGTGCTCCTTTATATCACTTGCCTCATTATCATGACCATATTGATCATTTGCTCCATCCTTCTTCAAGGAATTTTATATTTGGAATCGATTGGTCTATTACGCTTCCCGCGTATCATAGACTTTGTCCTTCAAGGACTTCACATTGGAGCATTTGCAGCTGAATTATATCATAGGGTCAGTGCATTCATCTGGCAACTGATTTGTAACATTATGCAACTGAATTATCCCTTGAACTTTAAGTTCACATATTTATTTAACGAGGATCTAGATAATCATAATTAACCTCACACATAATTTTCAGCTGTCAATCATCTCTCTCCCTAATGTTAGAAAATCCAACATTTATTCCAACCTTATTTGAAAGTTCATCTTTGTGCGTGGTGGAGCAATTCAAATCATAACCGCACATTCAACATTTTAGATGAAAATTATTTGGTTCCTGACCCTGAACCAATTTTAATGGGGAAACCTTGTTGGTTTGATGCATACATGTATTGCTACATGTTAAATAAAATTATCTCATACCAAATCTTATTTGGGAGTTTTCTTCTCATAACCATGATTTAGCTATAATTTGAGGCATACAATTTTTGCTAAATCAACCAGCATTATCAATATAATTTCATAGTTTGGAAGTGTGCTCTTAATTTTAACAATTCAAGCAAACAACCTTACAAAAACCAATTTGTAAGTTGACAACAAAATACATGTGACCATCGCATAGATGTATCAATCATATAATTGCAAATGATCCACATGACATGTGAACGGGCCTATATTCACCCTTTTATATGTTCCAAAAAAATTAGGGGATTACAATCCCAACCTTAGCTAGTACAATGATCATTTTATCAAGAGAACAAGCAACACAAGAGAATTCTTGAAGAATCTTTATTTCTTCATCATATAAATCATTAGAATTCTCATTCACATTTGCATCACATTTAATCGGAATGGTCAGCCAGTCATGCCAACTGATCTTTATTTTAGTACACTTATAATTTACTTTTACATGTGATTTCATCAGCATGTACATGTTTGTATGGAACAAACAAGAGGAAAAGTGGGGTAATCTTTTACATAAACATTTATAACCCTCTTCGATTGTAGTGATTTATAGTCTCAATATTTATTTTCAATTCATCCGATACTTAAAAATTTTCTTTTGATACTTACTACAACCCCAATATTATTTCTCTGATAGTAGCACAACTCGTTAGAGCTTGCAATTAATTTTGTGTACTGTCACATATTGCATGACACCATCCCTATGGTGAGCATCTCCTTCAAGGAGGAAATTATATTATTATTGTCATGGTTAAAATTATTACGAGCAAGACATGTTTCTTGCTTTTCTTTTGTTGTACCATAGGTACACAACCAATGACAAATTTGTATTGTCACATAATGTATTTGATCATGGCCACAACCTTTATAGGCAAGACTTATTTCTTTCTTTTTGCCCTTTCGGTAGTTCATAACAAACATACCATAATATTCATGATGTATAAACGTACACGACCATTGACCATTCATGTCAAATAAAATTTATTTATTTCTCTCAAACCTTCCGTAGAGTTGAGTTTTGACATATATCATTTTTTTTTCAAACTCCCATAAAGGTGAGTTGTGGCATATATTCAATCCATAATGATTTTATCACATCTTGACCCATTCTTTTATAGAATGGTCGAGCATTCACGATACTCATCAAAAGTCACATTCTCTTCAAGGAATGGACTAATCATTTATATGTACTTCATAAATTTGCATTATAAGTACATTGTCATGTTTTAAAATTCATTATATTTCCATGACATACCTCAACATCACTTTGAAAAACAAAGTGCATCACCATTTTATATTCTTTTACTCTGATGGAGAATTTATAAAACTTATCAAATATTGGGTCGACAAGATCGCAAGCCCAATGACCTTTCATACTATTTTGATAATAACAATTGCCTTCACATTTTGAAGGACTATTTGAAGAACTCATAGTGTTCTTCCTTTTATCATTACCACAATGATGACTATTATAATTCTGTCCCTCCACGCCCTTATTCATATCATTAATTATTTGTCATCTTTCAGACTAATCATTCACTGCTACCACATTCATATGATTGAATGGAGCTAGTCAACAGACGGATTTCAGAGTTATCACATGTTGCTACCACATTCTTTTCAAGGAATAGAGCAAATTCAATATGATGAATTTCAAGACATTTCATCAAAAATATATTATTTTTCTTAGTCATCATTTTATCATCTCTATGGTGCATTGACTCAAACTCAATGTCTTACCCATATAAGGCGTTTTACGCCATAATTCTATGGGACTTGAACCCAATCACGGTGCATCAAAACTCTAATTGATGTATTAAACCTTTTGGTGCGATAGAACTTAAATCTATCGTCTTATCCTCAAATATTTTTCATTATGGTGCATCCGGACTTTAACCTGATGTCTTACCCTTTTTGTGCGATGAAATTTGAGTTCATCGTCTTACCCTAAACCAACGGTATAATAGACCGAAGTACAACATGACTTATTCTTTGAGTCTTTCAAAACAATTAAAATAATATTCAAAATGATGCTATTAAAATTTTATACCTTCTTCCATTTAAGAAGTTTTGTATAGCATGTCATATTCAATCAATAGTAGTATATGTCTTCGGTTCCTGATAATTGTTAGTTACTAAATACTATTTTATTCTAAATCATAAAATATTTTAGAAAATACATACCTGATTTTATGCATATAATACTTTGATCTTCATAACGAGATCAACCAAAATATGAGCTAAAGAAAAACAAGAACTCACTCTCAATTAGATAGAGACTCGTGCTGATAACGTGTTATAAAATCAAGCTCATAAAGAATATAATCATAAAGAAAAGAAGACAAGAGAAGTAGATAGAAGAAGAGTAATTTTCTTCTTATTCAAGTGTATACAATGGTGAATGATATCTCTATTTATAGTGTTGAGATATCATAGTCAAAGGTTACCTTGAAATTATACATAGTTATCATCAAGGTTCATATCACCTTGGAATCTTATCACATTGGAAACACTAATACATGAATCCAATTAATTGTTGGATAACTCTAATGCATCATCTACATAACACAATAGATTTATAACATTTTTTTATTTATAGTATATAATATTGCACCTGTAAGTATTGTATCTATATATTTTTTAATAGCTAATTACAAATATCATTAATATTTTTTTGCTTGCTTTTAAAAATTTTTATATGAATAATTAGAACATTGATAAATTCATTGATAATAGGGATTATCCACCGTATCTAACACACAGACAAAAAAACATATTCTATCTTTGTTTTTTTACTTGTTTAACTTATTTAAGATTTTTAATTATTTTAGTAGCCATGTATGATAAAATGATCTATATATATATA
>NC_028646.1:44834130-44854016 GCF_001406875.1 Solanum pennellii | reverse complement strand
TATATATATATATATATAATATTAGATTTCTTTCTTGTAACAAATATTTGCATGATATCTTATCCCTAATACGTTTATACATCTTAATAAATAATATAACCTATTGGAAAAAACATCCATATATAATCTCGTGTACTTTGTATTAATTTTAACTAAAGATGCATAACAGAAAAAATACAATAGAAAATATTTTTAAGAAAAAAATAAAAAAAAAGAAAGAAATTAGTAGAACAAAGAAGGTGAAAGAAATAATGTAAACATTAATTTTGGCTCTTACCAAATGAGAAAACACATTTTTCCTTATCCTCCTCATAATTTGATATGAATTCTATAAATATATTAATTATTTCTTCAAATAATTCTTTCTTATTTCCCTCTTAATTTGATATAAATTCCAAAAATAAATGAATTTTTTTTTTCGAAATATTCTTCTTGCCCTTTGAATACTCTCCACTCTTACAAATATCTCAACCACATGAAATTTTTCCCCAACAAATATTTCTTTGTAGAAAAAATTATCGTGAAACATTCTTTCAAATGTCTTGTAATTTTAAAAAGGTACGCTTGAATTTCTTGACCAATGAATATTTTTTTCAACAGATATCTTTTTATAGGAAAAATTATAGAGCAACATCTTTTTAAAAAGTCTTTTATTTTGAGGAGGTACACTTGTTGCATGACCTTTCAGCCATAAAAACATGATATTCAAAAATTGATTGATGTGAAGAAGAAGAGGAGGCAAATGAGTCTATTGTTGTTGCTTATGGATGATCAAATGTTTCTATTTTATATGCTAAATATAAACAGTTGTGGAAAATGAAAAGTTTTTTTTTACCTTTTCATCTTTCATTCACTTAAATGTTATTAATTGGGTAATGCATTTAAGCATTTTCAGTTTTTTAAAGTATAAATTTAAAAGTAGAAAATAAATATAAAAAAAACAAAAAAATATAAACCGTTGTGAAAAATGAAAAGTTTTTGGCATCTTCATCTTCGATTCACTTAAATGTTATTTATTAGGGTAATGCATTTAAACTTTTTCAGTTTTTTAAAATATAAATTTAAAAGTAGAAAATAAATTTTAAAAAAGTCAAAAAAGATATAAAAAATAAATAGATAAAAATAGATAATTTTAAATATTGGTCATTGAAGGTGCCACATCATCGGATTTGGATTCAAGTTTATATAGTTGCTCTACCTACGTTTGTAAGTCGATGTTATCTCTATATAGTTGCTTTATCTACGTATGTGAAATTACATTCAAATATGTAATTATTTTTAAATAGAAGCAAATAGATCGACTTAATCTATTAAGTTCACCAATCAGAAATCAATAGACACACACAAAATTATATCAACACTTGAGAAATTATTTTTTCTATGGTCTTTATCGATGAATGTGTATAAAATAAAGGGAAGTGTTAAACCAACAAATATTAGCAATCTACATGTAGAACCATACACCACTCCCGGTACTTATAACATGGATTGTAGTACTCAAATGATGCATTTTATAATCACGTAATTTAATAAAATTGATGAATTGAACTTTTTCATTTTTACAAAATAGACTGAGTTCGTTGTTTTAATATTTTTCCTCGCCAATTAACGAATAGACTCTGTCTATTTCTTATGAAGTGCTTGTGTTATTTTTTTTGTAAGTTGTCAGTTGTGATTATCAATAATTGTAGCCAAAAAATTGAATTTAGGAATGAATTTATTTTCGTAGCCCATAGTTTTTTTTTAAAGCATATTTTGTGGCTGGTAGCGATTTTATTTCTCAAATCATCATTCATACACAATAAAAATTCTGCTCATGTCTAAAATTAACAAGTTGATACGGTTAAGCTCTCGTAAAGCATATCTCTATAGTGTCTGTCTTGCCGTTGACTCTTCCGTCATTTCACGCAGTTCTTCCCGCCAGTGACTTGTGACTCCCCGCTGACTGCCAGCTTTGATGCTTCTCCCCTTTGTTTTTGATGATGCTAATCTATCAATGCTTCTCCAATTTGATTTAGCAGCATCTCTGTGAGTATCCCTATGCATGTTGTTGAACGATTTTCTTGGTGCGAACTCTTAAAGCTGGTATTTGTGCTTTTTCCATGTTTATGATCTTTCTCCCCATACTAAGCAATTGTTCAAATGATCTAAATGTCTTATTCTCAGAATCATTAATAGCTAAGTTAGCCAAATAGTCAGCCAACTTGTTACCTTCTCTGTATATGTGATGTATTGTTATCTCAATCTTTGTCATTTCTCGTTTTAGCTCATCAAAATAATCTGCTAACTCCCATGGAACTTTCCAAACTTCCTTAATAATTTCACCATTAAAAATGATTCTGATCCAATCAGTAGCTTCTCCATCTTTTTATCTACACAATATTTTATTGCCTCTAGAATAGCTCTTAACTCTGCTTCCACATTCGTCGTAATCCTTATGTTCTCCGCTGCAGCATGTATTAAATCCCCATGATTGTTCCTCAGACAAAATACATATGCACTGCTTCCAGGATTTCCTCGACTTACCCCATCCGTGTTGCATTTCATCATTCCTTCTTGAGGTGCTTCCCATTTGACTATAAAATGGTATAACCTTGGTTTGTAAGTGCTTGCACTACTAATTATCGCCTGCCAATTCTTCCCGGTAACTTTACTCCATGAATACTTCTTTTGCACGAATTTGAATGTTTTGGAGCACTTGATAGATCATGCTTTGCATAGAAGTATCTTCCCCATGTTTTCTTAAGTTCCTACTTCTCCATAAGATCCATGCAATCAGTGATGGTATCACTTGTATATTTCCTTCACTTCATATGGAGCCTGAGTATAACAACCAACTCATCATAACATGATGTAAACATTTTCCTTCAATTTTCTATACCTGCAAAATCAGCAAAAATGCTTCCATAACTTAATAGCTACGGGAGCTGTTAGAAATAGATGTTCCATAGTGTCTTGATGATATTCCTCACAACAACAACATCTCGAGACCAAATTTATCCTCATTCTTTTCAAATTATCATTCATAGGGACTCTCCTTTTGCATACCTTCCATAGAAAGAAATTAATTTTGAAAGGAATCTGTTGGTTCCAAATGAATTTGAGAATCTCCATTTCTCCTCTTTTGTGTCTCAATAGCTCCCAAGCCGAGTTAATAGTAAAATCCCACTTGTATTTCCCATCCACCATGCTTTATCTCTTCCCGTTTTTAATAAAATAGGGCTGATATCCTCAATTATGTATTGTACCATCTCCACTGATTTAGTTTCACTTCACCCCAACCCCCCCTTCTTTTATGAATTCCTTCACTTCAATCTCTTCGTCACTGTGATTCTGTTCCTCCAGGTAATATAAGGCTCCTTGCTTCGTCCAATTTCCAAACCAGAAACTTGCTTCGCCATTTCTGATCTGCCACCATATATTATGTTCCACCTCCTCTCTAATTTGGAAACCCTTGAGATATGGCTGGATGCTTCTTCTTACAGTACTTATTCCACATATAATGGCTCCACAATGACGCTTGAAAAGTTCTACCATAATTTCACAAAACGTGAGTCAACAACTACGTGTAATGATCGGAATCCAATTCCCCCTTCTACCTTTGGTATACATAGATCCACCCAATGCTTCCCTTTTAGTTCACCAATATTGCCCCCAAAAAAAAAATTGGCCATAACTTTATGAATTTGATCAATCACCCCTTTTAGTGGATTCATAGCTGACATTAGATAAATAGGCATTGATTGTAGCACATTACAAATCAGTACATATTTACCCCCATATGTGAGTAGCTTGCTATGCCAGGTCATCACTCTTCTGCTTATTTTCTTCACCAAATCTTCAAAATTACTTATCTTCTTTCTCCCATAGAAAATGGGACATCCCAGATAAGTAAAAGGGACTGAACCAACACCAACTCCTGTCGTTCTCTTTATTCTGTTCTTTGTAGCAATAGTCACCTTCTCATGAAAATACACAACTTTTTGTTAAATTAATGAGCTGACCCGAAACCTTCTCATACTTATTTAACACTTTCATCATTTTCTTGATTGATCCTATATGACCCGAGCAAAATAAAATTGTATCATCAGCATACGACAGGTGATTGATTTTTTCACTCCATTTTGGCATTTAGTACCCAATGAATTGCTCGTCTTCATTCAAACTGTTTAAACTTCTGGTCAAGACTTCAGCTACAATTATGAACAAAGTGGTGATAGAGGATCCCCTTTTTTTAAACCTCTTGAGGATGAGAAAAAACCTTTGGATTTGCCATTGGTTAATACTGAATAGCATCAATCATTCTCTCCGTAAACCCAAATCTCCTTAAATATTTTGTGACAATTTTTTCTTGTCACCAAATTGTTGGATTTTATTTTCCCTAATTTCTTATCATAAATAGTTTTTTCTATTAGGAAAAGATTTTTGAATTAACTAATCCTTTTTCTGGTAGGAAAAGGTTTAGGACTTTATAATTAGAGGAATGTTCCTTCTAACTTAATGAGTATTCACAATGTAGTTTTAATGCCTTGAGAGTTTTGGTTAGGAGGAAAATTTATGGTAACAAGTTTGATACATTTTCACATGTGTGTACCTCTCATGTATTCCGAGTGAATTGGTTGAGGTTGTTTCTCTCTGTATTTTGTACTCTCATATTTATAGTGGATTGCTCATCTCCTTTGTGGACGTAGATCGATTGACCGAATCACGTTAAATCTTTGTGTCTTTTAGTATATTTCTCGTTGTTTTCTTACTCATTGTCTTTTGAGGTTTATTTTGCTAGCTTTCGCGTTTACACCTGCTTATTTCCGGTCCTAACAAGTCGTATTAGAGCCAGATTCAATGACGAAGTCAGGTTTAGTGGTTCGATAATCGATTATTGAATCAGGTTAGAAGGAAGTGTTCATCTTGACGGGTGTAGTTCTAGTCGCAACCTTTTTGACAGTAATGAAGATTTTGTTGGAGAAATTGTTTCAGAGAGGTTCTCTGTGTTGAAACATAAATTTTTCAAAGGAGATTATGGAGAGGAGAAGCAAGTTGTTGAAGATTAAGTGAAGAAGGTGGACAAATTTATTTTGTTAGAAATTCAGGTCAAGGGGGAGATTTGTTGGATTTTATTTGCCCTAATTTCTTACCATAAATAGGTTTTCCTTTTAGGAAAAGGTTTTGGCTTGACTAATCCTTTTTCTGGTAGAAAAACGTTTAGGGCTCTATAAATAGAGTTTTTTTTTTTAACTTAATCAGCATTCACAATGTAGTCTTAAGGGCTTTGAGAGTTTTTGTTAGGGGGGGAATTCATGAGTCACAAGCTTGATATGTTATCACTTGTGTGAACCTCCCATGTATTCCTAGTAAATTGGTTGAGGTTATTTCTCTCTGTATTTTGTACTCTCATATTTATAGTGGATTGCTCATCTCCTTTGTGGAAGTAGGTCGATTGACCGAACCACGTTAAATCTTTGTGTCTTTTGGTATATTTCTCGCTGTCTTCTTACTCGTGGTCTTTTGAGATTTGCTTTGCTACCTTCCGTGTTTACGCCTGCTTGTTTTCGTTCCTAACACAAATCACAGATTGATTAGGCACAACAGAATCTTTGTCACCAATTATTTATATTATTAGTGATGAAAATAAATATCATAATTAAATTTAATTTTTACAGCTAAAACTTATAATATTAAACTACGAACTTTAATTTGTCGATATTGTAACAAAATATTTTTTTAGATGAAACTTTTTTGTGTCCAAAAATTAATAAATTTTATGACAAAAAAATAATTTGTCATGAATTATATACACTATTAGTGACGAAATAATGTGTCACCGATAATTTTCAATTTGTGACTAACACTACTGAACAAATGATGCCAATTAATTTTTTTGATGGAAAAATTTAGTTGACAAAAATTTGCTACGAAGATTTTGATGTTTCGTCACTAAAAGTATGTGTCTCGATAATTATTGAAATTTTTTTTGTCTTAGCTAATAATGTCGTAGTTATATGAGATATTGTTGTAGTGACTATTTGTGTCATTTCGAACAACATTAACTCCTCCATAAGAGAATGAACTTTCATCAACAACCATTAAACTGAACAGATCTGAAAACAAAAATTGAAGAGGTTGAAGAGAAAAACTAGACGAAAAGAACCTGTGAACGAAAATGGTAAAATCTAAGAGATTAGATCGACAAATCGCTACTCTTATACCATATTAGAAACTATATCAATGATGAGAACTCAGCCAATTCAAGGCATAGGAACCATAGCTAAGAACTGAGAGAAGAAAGAAGAAACTGAAATTGATAAAATGAGAACTCACACTCATCTTTCATTTGACATTGAGTATCTATACACACATGAATGAATATGATATAGTATACAACTGTAACAAACTAACAAACAGGCTATTAACAGACTACTTAATTAGCTAGTGGAATATCAACTAACTAATGCAATACTTAACAATATAGATTAATATTGAACTTCAATAATGTATTTTAATGTTAACCTACCACCTATTGAGAGAAATTTCAATTGTCGAGATACAAGCTTCTTCTCAAACTTTCGAAGACTCCACACCATATTGCTTACCACATGGATATGCTTATGGTGGACAATGTAATCATAGAAGAGCTTATGGTGGACAATGAAATCATAAAAGATAAGGAGCAAAATAAAAAGGAGACTTGAGACTTTTTTGAGAATTTGTATACATAACATGAAAATCGGAGATCATCTGTCAGTTTTAAGATATACCACCATTACAAAAAAATATATAATTAAAGCAATCACGTGCTCAAATTTAGGTGAAACGTGTGATTTTCCATGTAAGAGTAAGCGTGCACGAAACACACTTTTACTTAGGGCTGCTTATTGGTCGATCAAAACTCACACATTCTGTTTTTTCAAGTCATGTTTTTTTAATCGTTCTTTTTATTCATGTTTCAAGTGACAATTATTTTTCTTCTGTCTTTCATTATAGTCTGGCTTCTTATTCTTTATATATATATATATATATATTAAAATACTTTTAAGTCTTGTGATTTTAAATCTACTAGGTGAAAGTTAAATTTAATATATGATAAAAATAAAAAAATATTCTGTAATGTTTCAAAATGAACAAAAAAAAGATAAACAAATTAAAAGATATAGTACATTTTTTTTTTGCTTAAAGATAAATAAATTATCAAAATATTTATAATAGTGTTATTATTTTAAAAAAATTGTGCCCTTCATATTTGGGGCCTATAGCGGATGCCTAATTTTTAAAGGCATTGAGCCAACCTGATATAATGTACAGGTTAATATTGTGAGTTCGATTGTAACGTAATTAGACTCCGAAGATACTTAAGTTGGATATATTATTAACCATATGGTTGGGTTATAGTATTTTATTTAATCTCATGTAAAACATTTTATTTCATTTTATTTAATATAATAAAGTCTTTATTTAAATAGATTATTGTGTTAATGTGTGTCCAATACTTATATAATAGATGATTTTTGTGTATGAAATTATTGAACTCATACGCAGAATGTTCACAATTACATATGAAGTTGGACAAAAATTTTGAAGATTGTATAACAAGATTTAATACAATTTTATCTTATTTATGGGAATGGTTTGATTCAAACTTCTTGTGCTAATACATTCCGTGTGTATTGAAAGACCAATTAGAGATGTTTGTTTTTGTTCTAAACATTAAACAACTTCTGTAGTCAATTACATGTACTTATAATACTCTTAATCTTGATATAATTATCATGATCTATGTAGTCTAATTTATAATTTTAATCTATTTAAAGGTGAGATTATTTTGTGAGTCAATACATTCCTAATAGATTAGGTAATGACACATCATAGTAGTTAAATAATAATTTGTTCACAGAACCATGTCTCATACTTGAGATAGAAGACACCCCTTTATGGTTACTTGTAAGTTTTCATGTGAAAATCTTGTTGGTGGATTTTATATCCATATGTGAAATAAGTTAAGTATAATAATAATAAATAATTAAATTATTCATTGAATGCAAATTTCAGAAATTTTGATATAATTGGCTAGTTTCGGTAATTCTAATATTGAGAGTTAAATAGGATGTAATTGTAGATTTCAAATTTATATGGAGAAGTGAGATTACAAATTTTTAGTGGGATAATCTACATTTTATTGTGATATGATAATTCATTCATTTGCAAATTAATCTCATCATTGGAAGCCTCATTTAATAAGTTTGTGGTTCCTACTGTGCTTGATTAATTAATCGATTTTGAAAAAGAAAAGGAGAGTTCCGAAAGAAGTAATATTACTGGTCTCGGTAATGAAAAAATTATTTTGTTTTTAATGGAAATATTGCTGATTTAAAAACATAATATTCTCTATTAAAGGGAAAAACATTTTTGGCTATTTTGGGTTTTAATTAATTAATTTTACTTGTCTTTGTTCGCCCTAAATGCATGTGAACATTACTCCTCTTCCCATTCCCCTCTTCTGGAGAATTATCAGAATAAATAGAGGTGATTAATATCAAAGAAGAACATCCTTTTCCCAAAAAGAAAAGCATTTGTCTACACAAGAATTTCAATGAAAGAGATTATCAGGAAAACATTAGAAAGTCAGAATTCTAAATTTATTGTTGTTGTTCATCTTGTATTCCAAACATACTTAGAACAAAACTTTGAACATCTTTGTAAGAAAACAAAGTTTAAGAACATTTTCACAATTAGAAAATTAAAACTAGTAGCGAAACTAGAATCAAAAACAGATTTTTTTTAAAAAAAATATACTAAATATTTTTCTTAAAGAAGAATTGTTGTTAATATGTGTCTAAAAAATCTTACTGATTCCAACAAACTTTGCAGAAACACGAAGTTACCAAGTTTAAAGAACCAGTGAAGAACAAAAGAATAGAAGAATTGAAATTAATTCACAAATTTAAAGTTTGTAAAACACATACCAGAATCTAGAAAATTTTTAATAGGAAAAAGATCAAGTCCACTGAATTCACAGTGTCCCCTTAAGGAAATTATTCTCCTCTGGTATCCGAGGTTTGATTTGGAATATGACCTCGCATGATAAAATGATCTCAATCACCAGAGTATAAATACCAAAAACTCCGGTGTCAGCAAACCACTCAACGGCAGTAAAGTACACTTAGAATACTAGATTTAGTAGTTGAAGAAGAAGTCCATGAATTCTATTTAAAATAAGAGGAAATCCCTCAATTTATAGAAAACAAAGGATAGTGTGAAAAGGTTCTTATTGTGCCTTACCGGAAATGTGACAAACCTTTGGAAAAGTCACAATCTTTCAGAAAGGTCGTCACCTTTCATAAAAGTCACAAATTTCCATAAAAGTCACAATTTTTCATAAAAGTCGCAACTTTTCATAAAAGTCACAACTTTTCATAAAAGTCGCAACATGTCATAAAAGTCACAACTCTTCATAAAAGTCGCAACTCTTCATTTTCGATTCACACCTTTTTAAAATCCAACAATCCCCCGCATGAATGGGGAATGACTCGAAGACAAAGAAACGGACAAGTATGTGTACTTTACAAGCAAGAATTAATTGCATCTGGATAAGTAGGTTTCCCCTTGGACTTTCCGTAGTGAACATATGTCGGATATACTCGGTCAATCGGTAGATGCGATATCTTTGAACCGTCGAACTTTGGTGTATACCTAGACAACCATATGTCACACAATTAACCCTTTACCATTTATGGTTCTTACGGTTGTGTTCGTTTTAGCCATGAAGACCTCCTAGTTTCATGAGTGTATAGAGAGATGGGCTTTTGACAATCATCTTCTTTGAAGCGGCTTACACTTCACACTCACATAGGTGATTTCTAACCGTGTTATCGCGGAGATACACTATTTGGTCCACTCTGCCAAACTTAGCAAATCATTAAAACCATTAAGCTTTATTAATTCATTAACAAGCCTTAATGTTGTATCCTTGTCCCTGAGCATTGTCTTCATCATGAGAATGGATTGAGTTTATTAACAATGCCGAACCGTCATTCACAACTTTGTTTTTTCCTCCTTGAATCTAGCTCTTGGGATTTCCAGTCTGCGAGATAGAGTTACCGCCATGATGACTTGTCCTAAGCCGTAAATTCATTCCCTTAGATGATCTTTTAACTTTCTCTCTAGTTAGGCCTTTTTCTAAGTGGATCCGACACATTATCCTTTGACTTTACATAGTCGATTCTGATAATTTCACTAGAGAGTAGTTTTCTAACAGTATCATGTCTATGTCGTATATGACAAGACTTTCCGTTGTACGTCATGCTTCATGCCCTACCTATTGCATCTTGACTGTGAAAGTGTATGCATACTAATGCCAATGGTTTGGGCCAAAATAGAATATCTATCAAGAAATTCCGGAGTCTTTTAACTTATTCACCGACCTTATCTAGAGCACCTAACTCAAAGATCATTGTAGAGCTAGCGATACATGTATCTTTTGAAATATTTCTAAGAGACTATTCCTCTACCAATAGTAAATACATATCCACTCGTGAATTTTACTTCATTCTTCCGATGATTCAATTTGCATCACTATATCTTTCAATATTGTTGGATATTGTTATAATGCAGACATAGTTTTAAGTATTATTTTAAATACTCCAAAACTCTATTTATTGTCATCTAATGAATTTATTTGGGATCACTTGTGAACGGACTCAGTTTAAAATAGCAAATGCTATATCTGATCGCACACACTATATGATATACATCATGCTTCCCAAAAATCTAGCACAATCCAATTGTGAGTCACTTTTGTTTTCACTCTTTTGAAATGCAAAGCTCACATTTATTGGACACTTAACAATATTGACATTCAAATATTTGAACTAGTTAAGTACCTTTTCAATACAATGAGACCGTGAAAATGCTAAACATTATGTAGTTCTACGAATTCTTATATCTAAGAACGCATTAGCAACTCCAATAATTTTCATTCCACTTGCTTTATAGCATACGTTTAGTAGCATTTATATCATTAGTGTCTCTATTGATTATCAACATATCACCAATATACAAACAAACAATGACCTTATGATTTTAATGTGAACACATTTATCACTTCCATCATTCTTCAATCCATTTGCCGACATGGTTTGATTGAATTATGTCATTGTTTTGGTGCTTCCATAATGTAACTTAACAAGTTCACATACTTTCTTTTATTTACCAGGTACCACAAAACCCTCGAATTGTTCCATGTAAATTTCTTCCTCCAATTCTACATTTAAGAAAGTTCTTTTCACATTCATTTGATGAATTTGAAGGTCATATACCACAGTAATAATTTTTTGCATCTGAATGGATGTAATTCTAATTACTAACGAGTATATATATCAACAAGATTAAAATCTTATTTTTTTTCCTAAAGTCTTTGACACAATGTCTTGCTTTATGTTTTTCAACAGTTCCATCAACTGTTATTTTTCCTTCTAAAGATTCATTTTGAACCCAAAGATTTATTTTTTGAAGAAGATCAATCAACTTTCAATATTGTTTATTGACACCATCTTTCCAAAGGAAGAGTCTACATAAGACACAGAAAATGTTACAAAATCATATTCGAAGGAAGTAAATGTCCTTTAACATTTTACTAAGCCTCTGAATCCCTTTATTAAGTACATTATCCTTTTCATTTCCTAGGCCTTTTAGACCCTTCTCTAGACTACTCAAGTCTAATTTTACGATCCACAGTCATAGGTCCTATTTTAATTCTTTTAGGAATAGGATCTTGGACTTTGACTAGATACCCCCACACTTTGAAATATTTCAAGTTGGATCTCCTTTCTTTCCATTTCTCATATGGAAAAGATTGTATTCTGATCAAACAAAATCGCTTTCTTTCTAAAAGGACAAAACTTTTTGTTGATCCTTTTGTAGTAAGGATAGTTCCTCCACACAAGTTTTGTGTATACCCGAACTTATAAATAATGCATCCATCATTTCTTTCAACTTTCGATTTTTTCATTAGATTGAGGTGAATATGGCAGTAGTTTGATATTTCACTTTCCAAACATATTTCTGCACAATGAGATTTATACTCTCCATTCTTCACTTCTTATATATTTTTTCACATTGATTTTCAACTTCGATATTACATTGTCTAGACATTTCTATTGCTTCATCCTTACAATTTAGAAAATAGACATACTCATTTCTAATGCAATTCTCAATAAAAGTAACAAATACTTTTTCCCACCATAAGATGGTGTTAACTTCATATCATAAATGTCAGTGTAAATCAATTCTAAGGGATTAGAATTCCTTTTAACAGATTTATAAGAATGCTCAACATACTTAGATTCCACAAAAACTTGACATTTTTATTTATTGCACTAAAAGTTAGGCAAAACTTCTAAGTTGATCAGTTTTTCTTACAAGGTTTTGTAATTGACATGCCCTAAGTGTTCATGTCACAAACATTGACTCAAGCAAGTAAGAACAAATAAAAACTTTGAGTTTGAAAAGCTCTTCGCGAGGTAGCTTTTTCCTCACTAATATTTTGTTCCTATTTCTTACAATTTTGTGTGATACAAACATTGTTTAGATTGTCAAATATCTTTTTCAGGAGGACATTTCCATAACATTCAATGTGATTGTTATAGAACTACCTATGAACAAAGTTTCATCGGGTTCAATAAAGACAATATAGTCCAACTGTTATTTTTACAAAAACATAACAAATGACTATTCACCAATATTCATGTCTATGCAAATACTTTTATTATAATAGACATATCTTTTCATGAAAAATCACAACATTTTCAGTGAATTTTTTTCATAAAAGAACACAATTATTTTGAACAAGTATACATATAATTTGGATGTTTCATACTAGTCACACTATATACTAGTAATAGAGAAACTCAACAACCACACTACCAAATATACTCCAAGAATTTTGTGGGTATAACATAATACAAAAGTATCATTGAATTTCATATCTTTTGTTCCAAAGTTAAATTAGACACCAAGTCTAATCATTAGTAAATAACCCCCACATTTCAAATGTGATCTCAAAAATATTTTTCAAGTATTTGAAAATAGTTTTTCCACATATTTTAATGTTGGAAACATTATTATACTAAAGAATTATAGTGCTGCAATTCTCTTTGACAATGTATACACAATGTCAAAGTTCATTCCATAGAGACACAAAATCACAAATTCTAAGTCGCTGGTATTTTTTCTCTATCATAAATAGACATGCCACTTAGTATTTTAAATATTAACAATAATGACAAAATAAAATTGTACAATTTATTTCTATGTTACATTGAAGTTTATAGAAAATCAAAAGTACAACACTGACTTATTATGTGAAGTTTTCATATTCTTCAAACCAATTGCAGAGTCCAATTTATCCAGAGTATAAAACCACAAAAGTTTTTAGTCTACAAAAATCAGACACACTAACATTTCTCATGGAGTACAAAACTACAAAATCTTTTTTTTCTCCAAACAGAATAACACATATTCTTTATCACATAGAAATGTTTTTCTTATCAAATAGTCTTCCAACTATAAAAATTTGACATACTATTTTATCAAACAAAAATATGCATCTCTCATTTTCGCAAACTAAAGAATTTTAAAAGCAACAATATCTGCGAAGTAAAATTCATTCCACAACATATGGTTTGCAAATCTTTTTCGAAAGATACACATAATAAAATAATAAAAAAATCAAAAATGATTACTCTTAGAAACTATTTTCCTCCTTAGATAATTTAATAAGAAGGTTACCTGGTAATCTTTAAACGGAATAAGAAAAATTTTGTTACATTCTCACTTCGACTTTGCTAAAACAAAGCAACGAATTATGGAGAAGTAATGCATTTATCTTCTACTTCCATGATCAGATTCTCTCAATCAGTAGAATACAAAAAATACTAACAACATAATAATTTCCTTAAGATTGTTGTTCATCTTGTATTCCAAACATACTTAGAACAAAACTTTGAACATCTTTGTAAGAAAACAAAGTTTAAGAACATTTTCACAACTAGAAAATAAAAACTAGTAGCGAAACTAGAATCAAAAATATATTTTTTTTAAAATACACTAAATATTTTTCTTAAAGAAGAATTGTTGTTAATATGTGTCTAAAGAATCTTACTGATTCCAACAAACTTTGCAGAAATACGAAGTTACCAAGTTTTATGAACCAGTGAAGAACAAAAGAATAGAAGAACTGAAATTAATTCACAAATTTAAAGTTTGTAAAACATATACTAGAATCTGGAAAATTTTTAATAGGAAAAAGATCAAGTCCACTGAATTCACAGTGTCCCCTTAAGGAAATTATTCCCCTCTAGTATCCGAGGTTTGATTTGGAATATGACCTCCCAGGGTAAAATAATCTCAATCACCAGAGTATAGATACCAAAAACTCTGGTGTCAGCGAACCACNAACTCTGGTGTAAGCGAACCACTCAACGACAGTAAAGTACACTTAGAATACTAGATTTAGTAGTTGAAGAAGAAGTCCATGAATTCTATTTAAAATGAGAGGAAATCCCTCAATTTATAGAAAACAAAGGATAGTGCGAAAAGGTTCTTATTGTGCCTTACCGGAAATGTCACAAACTTTGAAAAAGTCACAATCTTTCAGAAAGGTCGTCACTTTTCATAAAAGTCACAACTTTCCATAAAAGTCACAACTTTTCATAAAAGTCACAACTTTTCATAAAAGTCGCAACATTTCATAAAAGTCACAACCCTTCATAAAAGTCGCAACTCTTCATTTTCCATTCACACCTTTTTAAAATCCAACAATTGCTTGTAAATTAGTTGTGTAGAATCCTTGATGACATTAATACAAAACCGTTAAATTTCTCCGAAACACTACATGATAAAGATGTTGAAACATAGATTGTTGCTATGAAATCTGAAATGGAGTCTATGTACTAAAACCAAGTATGGGATCTTGTAGAGCTTAGCACGGGGTTTCATCCCCAAACCTATGAAATCTGAAATGGAGTCTATGTACTCAAACCAAGTATGAGATCTTGTAGAGCTTAGCACATTTTTCATCCCCAAACCGATGGGCAAGCAGAGCGTACCTTTCAAATGTTGGAAGACATGTCAATGGCATATGTCATAGATTTTAAGAGTAATTGGAATGAGAACTTGCCACAAATAGAGTTTGCCTACAACAATAGTTATCACACAAGCATCGGTATGACCGGCTCCCTTTGAAGCCATGTATAGTAGGAGATGTAGGTATCCAATTGGTTGGTTTCAGGTAGGTGAAATTTCTCTTACTGGTCCCAAATCATCTTATGGAGCTATTCAGAAGGTTCGTCTCATTAGAGAGAGGTTAAGAACGACGCAAAGTCGCCAAAAGTCTTATGCCGATGTGAGAAAAAGGAATCAAGAATTTGAAGTTAATGATTGGTCTATTTGAAAATCTTACCCATTAAGTGTGATGAGTCTTGGCAAGAAAGGGAAACTTATTCCCCGGTATGTAGCTCCATATCAAATTTTGAAGCGCATTGGGAAAGTTGCCTATAAGTTAGAATTGTCAAATAAGTTCACCCAGGTTCACCCAGTATTTCGTGTTCTATGCTTAAAAATTGTATGGGAGATCCGATGTCCATTATTCTGGGTTGGATGCTGATGGAAGTCTTTCATATGAAGAGGATCTGATAGAAATCATAGATTGACAAAAAGAGGTTGAGAAACAAAGAAATAACTTATGTTAAGGTATTATAGAGGAATAATCTAGTTGAGGGTTCTACTAGGGAGGCCGAAGTCGATATGAAGTCCTGATATACTTATATTTTTCATTTTACCCCTATTCAAGCTTGAGGTAAGTAGTTCCTTTGGAGGTCATGTGTGACATATTTGCTTCCATGATTTCCTTAACTTATTCATGTTTTTTAGAAATTCATGTTTCGTAAGAAAATGAGTTTTCATTATTTATGTTTCTCATGTTGTTGTGCTTTTAGTATGAATTGCCTATTTGACTTCATGAGATGAAACAGTGTACATGCTTTAGTGTGCTTTTGAGAGTAAAATGCAAATTGGATCCATGTTGTTGTGTTGAGTATGTTTTAGTTGGAGAAGGTGGTTCCTCCCATGAATATGAGAAATCTCGAGTTTCATGCATAATGGGTTGTTGGATCTAATTCCCACTCCTTTATGTTGCATAGATTATGTTTTAGATGGAGTTGAAGTTTCCTCCTTTGGATTGTGCATTATTTTGAGGTTCATTGGGCTGCTAGTTTTGAGTCTTTAATTCCATAAAGTGTCTAGATCGTCATTGAGGACAAATGTTCCCAAGGGAGAGATATTTTAATACTCTAGAAACTTATAGGCTAAACTAAAGCTTAACATGAGGGTTAGAGTCGTAAACGTACAACCTAGTACCTAAGAATATAGGGTTTTGTGTTACAACATCCAGGTACGACCCCCATGGAACAACCATAAGTCCTTGAGGAGGACCCAAAAATATTTCCTGGGTAGTGACCTACGGAGGACACCCAAGACTCTTGGGTCACGCCACGCCTCGTTGGTGAGGGGCGTAGGTCAAGGCCTGCAAAACAAGCCTCTAAACCTAGACCACGATCCAACATCAGTGGTTGGTCGTGGGCGAGGGAGAAAGTATTTGTCGAGACCACGAATGATCAAGACTTACTGTAGGCCCATCCATGGTCCGTTGACGTGGCCTTGTATGTGAGGCCTGAAATTGCCAAATGGTAGTTACACTTAGGGGCATTATGGGATTTTTTAGTATTCATTAATATAAAGTGACGTCGTTTAATACTAAATTATACCAACTATATAAGGTCTCTAAGTCACCAAATCAAGTCATCTTCCTCATAATTCTAAAATTCTAAATCAAACCAATTTTTCCCCCAAACCTTCTCTATCTAGAACTCCAAGAAAGAAGAAGAAATGAAGGTAAAACTTAGATTTGAAGGAACAAGGATTGCTACTCAAATTCTCTGGATTTTTATATCTATGGTATATTAGTCCTTCATCTAGATAGTCTTCATCCATAGGGTCTCTCCAAACTCAATTCCAAAGATAGCAATCCACCCCCACCCCTACCCTCCAAAAAAGCTAGGGTTTTACTCCAAGTCATGGATTCCTTTCAAAAACAATTCTATTGATTTAATTACATTATATTATGATTGAATTTATGATTTATTATAATTTTATGATGAAATATCCCAAGAATCCATGAAATCCCCATATTCTCAATTTATGATTTTGTGATGCGGGTGAATTGTAAAAAGACGAGTATTATAATATTATACTTGTAGAAATTGAGATATTTGAATCATGATATTATCCATGTATAATGTAATAATTCTAGATGTGTTGGTTTAATATGATTTATGGTCCTTGAAGGACAAAATATGAGAAGTATGATTATGAGGTTTATGTGTATGCATTAAGAACACTTTGAGAGTGAAGTGTCCATGATTATGATGATGTTGTTGTGTTGATTGAAAGGTTATTCTCATGAACACATAATCGACATAATGTGAAGGTTTTCTCACACAATGTAGACTTAGATTGAAAAGCAATACTCACCTTATTGAATCTAATGTTGTATGTAGACATTAACAGTGAAAGGTTATTCTCACGCATGATCTGATGACCTATCATAACGAAACAAGTTATGAATTAATAAGTACTCTGTGGGATAAATCATTAGCATTGAGTGGATATTGAATATGAGACGGAAGCTCTCCTATTAAAAATGTTGTTTTCTAGAAGTAATCTCATAAGTTGGAAGCTCTCCCGTTAAGAAAGGTCGGGGTTTCTAGTAACAATCTCCTTATCCCATAACTACATGTCCCCTATGATATTTAGCTAGTCGATCCACCTAAAATATAACAAATGATGTCTAGCTTGTTGTATAATGGAGTCTGAATTCATCACTTTAGACAAGGTAGGTGAAGAAGTTGAATGGCTTTAAAATTTCTTAGAAGATATTTCGTTTCGGCCCAAACCAACGGCTCGTATATGCATACATTGTGATAGTCAAGATGCAATATGAAGGGCTGGAAATATTATGTATAACGGAAAGTCTTGTCACATAAGATGAAAACATAATTCTGTTAGACAACTACTCTCTAGTAGAATTATAACAATTGACTATGTAAAGTCAAAGGATAATGTGTCGAATTCACTTACAAAAAGCCTAACTAGAGAGGGAGTTGAGATATCATCGACGGGAATGGGATTACTGTCGAGAACAAGTCATAGTTGCGGTAACTCTACCTAGAAGAATGGAGATTCAAAGATCTAGGCTCAAGGAGATAAAACAAAGTCATTGATGATGGTTCAACATTGTCAAAAATTATTTTTTGGTTCATTCTCGTTATGAGACAATGTTCAGTAACCAGAATAAAGGCATAAGGACTTTTTAGTGGTTTTTTAGTTTGATAAAGGGTATATCAAATAGTGTATCTACGGGATAACACATTTAGAAACCACCTGCATGAGTGTGAAGTGTAAGTCGCTTCAAGGAGAATTTGGTAAGACCAGTTCTCTAAGCACTTACTAACCGAGATGTGTTCATGGTTGAAACAAACAAAACAATGAGAACTAAGAACAATTAAAGGGTTGATTATTTATGTTGTCTAGGTATACACCAAAGATCGATGGTTCAAAGATATCAAATCTACCGATTGATCGAGTATATCCAATATATGTTCACTACGGAAAGTTTAAAGGGAAACCTACTTATCCGGGTGCGATTAACCCTTACTTACAAGACGCACAAGTTATTCATGCATATGTTTTAACAATAGACATCCCCCCATTCATGTGGGGGATTGTTGGGTTTTAGCAAAATGTGAATGGAAAAAGAGAAGAGAAAATGAAAAAAAATGAGGGAACCAATTTTGGAGAGAAAATGAAAAGTCATTTCTCCCATATTGGCACAGGAAAAGAATTGTTGTCCTTATATTAGGAAGCACTTCCTTTACTTCTTAAAGGGTTAAGAAGAAGGTGTCCCCTCGCACCGTCATCGTCGCTCGCTCGGGCTCGACCTCGATTTCGATTTTCGTTTTGAATTTGAATTTGGCCAATGATTTGATTGATAAACTTTTTGGACAAAATTTATCTAATCAATTTTGTTAATTGAATAAATCTTGTTAATCGATTTCTTTTATATTATAAATTATTTTAGAATGTTAGTGCTACAATAATAACGATCTGAAGGGACCTGTTTCTTTTGAAAAGTCGTTATTTTTTCCAAAAGACACAAGTTTCTAGAAAAAAACAGGTCTGAACAGATTTATCTAAACAAGCATGTTTCTTGGTGAAAATGGCCATAAAAATGAGGTCTTTTACGTTTCTTCAAACACTGAAAATTTTTCCTCTCTACATATATTTTCTCTCAAAAATAAAATTCGATCGATTGAGTTTGTGTGTGTACTTGTTACTAATTTTACATTCGCTGAAGTTTGAGGTAACACTGCTTCTTTTACAGGTTAATACGTCTTATCTTGGGAGAAATTAATCTGTAACCTCGGATACAGTGAGAGAATTAAATTTCTTAAGAAAACACAGTGATTTCTGTGGACTCGGATTCAAAGTTTTTCTGTCTATTTTATTTTATTTCTGTTTTCGTATTCTTTTACTAACCTTAATACATGATATAAGAATTAGAATTTAGAACATTCTTCTTTAAAATTTATTAGAATAGAACTTTTCTTGTATTTTGATGTTATAATATTATTATATAAGTCTGTTTTAGGAGTATATGGATTATATTTGTATTATTAAAAGAAAAGATAAAATTAAAAATCATAATAGTTCATAGTTTCCATTTTCATTTTACATATTCATTAATTTGCTTTTGAAATTTTACAATGGTTAGTTTATAT
>NC_028646.1:44830511-44833822 GCF_001406875.1 Solanum pennellii | reverse complement strand
TATATATATATATAACTAATTTGTTTACAAAGAGAGAATGTTCCATAACCATATAATATTCAGATAGGTAAACATATATAGTAATTTTGTGTTTTAAAATAAAAATTCATTTTCAAAATTAAAATTTCATATGCAATATAGTTGTGATGGTGTTTTGGAATTAAAGTTGTGCACAAACAAATTCTTGAAAAGGATGAAGAGAAGAAAGAGCTAATGGGAAAAGGGTTAAAAAAATAATTTGGTGTGAGAGAATAGTCATTGTTGTGTATCATTTAATTGTAACTAATTGCTAGTTTTAATTCTATCATGCGACGTTCTATATTTTTTCTCCTGTTAATATTAATATTATTATGACAACAATAATAAATCATATAAATATTTAGGCTTGATATCTTGGAGGAGAAAAAATTTATTTGGAGAATGTTGTAAATAATTATATTTGTAAAAAGTTATTTGTGAATCTGCAGTACTTGAATTTACATAGAGTTTATATTAACAATTACTTATAACAATAAATTTTCAGAAACATAAACAACAAAGTTTAAAACATGTACTAAAAAATAACATTAATATCATAAGCATAAATTAATGAATGTAAAAGAATATGTCAGTGTCCATTACAACAGAATGAAAAAGAAATAAAAAATCGAGTTCATTGAATGCACATTGTCTCCTTAAGAAAATCATTCCCCTATAGAACTCGAGATTTAAGGAAATAGATTCTCTTAGGATGAAACAATTGTATTCACCAGTGTAATGATACAAAAACAGTAGTGCCAGTGAGCTACAAAACAAGATCAAAGTACACAAATATTTAATTATGAAGAAGAAGTAGTTCAGAATTTTGTTGTTTTAAAATGAGAAGAAATCCCCTTGTTTATAGACAACAAAGAGTAGTGTGAATAATTACTTATTGTGCCTTACCAAAAAGGTCACAATTCTTTAGAAAAGCGACGACTCTTCAGAACGGTCACAACCTTTCATAAATGTTACGTCCTCCATTTAAAAAAGAATGACCTCCTTTTTTTTAGTTTGTTTAAAAAAGAATGACTTTTTTTTTGTAACATTTTAATTTCAACTTTCCACATGACATGTTTAAAGCTACAAGATTAAAGGACAATTTTGTACATTTCACATATTTTAATGTAGGATCACAAAATTCAAAAGTCTTCTTTATTTTCTTAAACTTTGTGTCAAGTCAAATTTGGTCATTTTTTTTTAAACATAGGAAGTACAATGTTACATAGGAAATGTCACAACCTTTTTATAAAAATCGCAACTCTTCATAAAAATTACAATTTTTTAATAAAAATTAAAAAATTTCATTAAAAGAAAAAGCTAAATAAATAAATTAAAAGAAAATCTTTATTTGTAGTGACGTCACATAAGCAAACCATAGGGCTATATATATAAACTTATCCAATAAAACAGTGTGACACTCCTTGGGTCTTGGTAAATTCGCCATTGATTCAAGACCTCATCTTCATGACCCACCCCCACCCATTCCCCATCCTCTCAAAAAATGCTCAACTTCACCATCCTACACCCCTACTTCCCGCCTTGACCTTTCATATTATTTGTGCAGATTATATTCATATAGTTATTTTTGTTTATCTATTTAAAATATAAGAAAATAAATAAAGAACTCAGTAGAAAATATTTTTCGTTGGTACCTAACACACCTTTTAACATGAATTGAGACCACTGACTTCCCTTAAAATATTCTGTGTTATAGATAGAAAATCGGATATTAAATTGCATGTATATATTAGGAATGAGAATTGCAAAGAAGAAATTACGTTGAGAAGTCATATTGTTTTCTGTTTCTGGCATTCTTTTTTCATCCATTTTCTCTCTCTCACAAACATATATTTGAGTTTGTGAGAGGAGAGAGAGATAAAGAAAATGGGAGCTTGTGCAAGTGTACCAAAGGGCATGAGAGCTGAGGCAATGGCAGCCCCTCCACCGGAGCAACGGAAGGAGGAGGAAACCACAACCTCTGCCCCTGAGGTGGTCGAGGTGACACAAGATAATGACAAGCACCAATCTCTCGGATCTTTGCTCAATGAGGTAACTTTGATTGATGAGAAATATATATTGAAAAAAACGAGATCCAACCAACAATAAAATCGGGACTTGTTAATTACTGATTTTATATGTAATTACACTTTGGAACAGATTGAAGATGAGAAGAGCTCAGACACCAAAGAAACAAAGGGTGAGGAACTACCGGTATCAAATGCAGCTGCAGAAGCCTCTTAATCAAATAATTACATTCTCTGTTGGAGCCTATATATATTCCTGCTTTTTTGGTGGATGTATATTGTTTTAGAAAATATATCTGAATATTCTTTTCCCCCATATTTAATGGACTTCTCTTTATCTTATATATTTTGTTATTACTATCTTTAATTTGCACCTCTTGAACAACCTGCTTTGCTAGCATTGAAGGAGTTGTGATTGTCTTTTCAAAAATTTGTTGGTTCCTCTCCTGCAAAATAAGGCAGACAGGATAGCTCTTGATTGCTTGCCTTTTTAGTAGGTATTTACCTCCTCGAACCTCCCTAGGACCTTTTTGCCACACTTGAAATAAGAACATATATATATATAACGAAAGAATAAATGATTATGTTTCTCATCCATAGTTTCACAAAGGGTGCAATGAACATTTCTGAGCAGCCTTTTCTGTAGTGCTAAGTACAATATGAAAATCCAGTTTGGGACAGGTTGCATATACCATATAACAATTTAATAGATCCAGTAATGTCACCTCTACTAAATAGTAGTAGAAGATCATGATCAACAAAACTTATCACTCTTTAATTTGGATGGAAATTAATAAACACAAGAACATTAGTTCTACAAAATCATAAGACTTCTTCATATCTGTTATTCTTACAATAACTTGTATTTATGAAATTAATGAACAGAACAGAAACAAGATGAAGCAGAAAAAATTTAAAATACAAGAATTAATCCGAGTCCACAGAAACTACTGTGTGTCTTTAAGAAATTTAATCCCCTCACTGTACCCAAGGTTATGGATTAATTTCTCCCAAGATAAAACGGATTAAACCTGTTAAAGAAATAGCGGTACCTCAAACTTCTTTAACTTCAACGAACTGAAGAACAGCAACAAGTCACACAGACTCGGTCGATCGACACTTTGATTTTATTTTGAGAGAAAAAATAAATGCAGAGAAAGAAAAATTTTCAGTGTTTGAAAAAATCAAAAATTGACTTCCTTTTATAGCCATTTTCAGCAAGGAACATGTCTGTTCAGTGAAATCTGTTCAGACCCATTTTATCCA
>NC_028646.1:44829470-44830271 GCF_001406875.1 Solanum pennellii | reverse complement strand
CCGAGCCGAGCCGAGCGAGCGACGACGACGACGGCGCGAGGGGGCATCTTCTTCTTATCTCTTTTAAGAAGTAATGGAAGTGTTTCCTTCTATAAGGACAACAATTTCCATTTCTTTTGCCGATATGGGAGAAATGACTTTTCATTTGCACTTTGCAAATGACTTTTCATTTTCCCTCCAAAGTAGTTCCCTCACTTTTCATATTCTCTCTTTTCTTTTCCCATTCACACTTGCTAAATCCCAACAATCCCCCACATGAATGGGGAAGGCTATTGTTAAAACATATGCATGAAAAAACTTGTGTGTCTTGTAGGTAAAGGTTAATCGCATCTGGATAAGTAGGTTTCCCTTTAAACTTTCCGTAGTGAACATATATCGGATATACTCGGTCAATCGGTAGATTTGATATCTTTGAACCGTCGAGCTTTGGTGTATACCTAGACAACATATGTCACACAATCAACCTTTGAACTGTTCTTAGTTCTCATTGTTTTGTTCGTTTCAGCCATGAACACATCTTGGATAGTAAGTGCTTAAAGAATTGGCCTTACCGGATTCTCCTTGAAGCGGCTTACACTTCACACTTACATAGGTGATTTCTAAATGTGTTATCCCATAGATACACCATTTGATATTCCCTGTATCAAACTTAGAAACCATTAAAAAGTTCTTATGTCTTTATCCTAGTTACTAAACATTGTCTCATCATTAGAATGGACCATAAAATAATAATAATAATTTTTTTTTCCTTTGACAATGTTGAACCGTCATCAATGACTTTGTTTTATCTCCTTGAACCTA
>NC_028646.1:44820672-44825457 GCF_001406875.1 Solanum pennellii | reverse complement strand
TGTACCCAAGGTTATGGATTAATTTCTCCCAAGATAAAACGGATTAAACCTGTTAAAGAAATAGCGGTACCTCAAACTTCTTTAACTTCAAGGAACTGAAGAACAACAACAAGTCACACAGACTCAGTCGATCGACACTTTGATTTTATTTTGAGAGAAAAATAAATGCAGAGAAAGAAAAATTTTCAGTGTTTGAAAAAATCAAAAATTGACTTCCTTTTATAGCCATTTTCAGCAAGGAACATGTCTGTTCAGTGAAATCTGTTCAGACCCATTTTATCCAGAAAGTTGTGTCTTTTGGAAAAAATAACAACTTTTCGAAAAAATGTGTCTGTTAGGAAAATAACTACTTTTTGGAAAGTAACGAATTTTCGGAAAAGTAACGACTTTTCGGAAAAGTAACAACTTTTCAGAATGTTACAAGAGATAATATTAACAGGATTTATTTGATTTAACAAAAAACTGATTAAATAAATTTTGTCCAAAAAATTTATCAATCAATTGCCAAATCCAAATCCAAATTCGAGCCGAGCGAGCGAGCGACGACGGCGCGAGGGGGCATCTTCTTCTTATCTCTTTTAAGAAGTAATGGAAGTGTTTCCTTCTATAAGGACAACAATTTCCATTTCTTTTGCCGATATGGGAGAAATGACTTTTCATTTGCATTTTGCAAATGACTTTTCATTTTCCCTCCAAAGTAGTTCCCTCACTTTTCATATTCTCTATTTTCTTTTCTCATTCACACTTGCTAAAACCCAACAATATCTACTTTAAATATACAAGTTGGAGACACTCCCTTCCTTCTATATATACTATCTAGAATATGATTCTGAAAACAAAATTTAGGCTTAATTGCGTACCATTCAATGTATTAGTTGTAAATATATATTGGAGTTTTAGGTAACTAAGTTTGAAAGTATTAATGTAAACATTTGTGCATTCTTTCATGATAATAAGACATCTAAAACTTTCCCTGTACGTGTGAACAGTTGAACTTTGTGTTTAATTAGCTTGTTGGATGTGATCAAGACATCTTTTCGTTCAAACATACATTTTATTACTGATACTTATATACATTCTCTTTTGTTAACGTTTTTCGAACCTATAGCATAGTTCTTTCTGGATAATCATATTATGTTAGCATAATTTCATTTTATTGATTACTCTTATATTTGATCAAAAATTTCTTAATGCACTTTGACTTGAAAGACTTTGATAAGAAAAGGAAATGAAGAAGAAAGAGGTGAATGAACTTAGAGAAGTACGGTTCTGCGGTAAAGAAGAGATAGAAAATGGTGTCCAAGTTATGTAAATATATATACTTGGTGTAAACAAAAAAAAGTATATGACTTGACTATAAAACGAATACAGGTGTGAAAAACTTCCTTGTGGCAACTAAGTTAAGTAGGGAAATATTCAGAGGATAGTGGAAAAGAGAAAGTATCATTTAAAGTTGAAAGTAAGGTCAATTGAGAAAGAAGAGCTTTATATATATTGTCAATGTTTAAAGTACATGGGAAAGAGTAGTCCCCATTTGTAACCAAATACTCCTACAAGTCTCTTAAGTGACATTACATCAAAAAATAGTCATTTTGATCCTACAATTTCAAATGCTTTTATTGGTTCAGACGTTCAGTAATTATGATATGTCTTGAACTTCTTTCTGAGAGTGAGAAAATTGATATTCTCATGCCCTGCTTATATGAAACAAATGATGAGTGAAAAAGAAAAAATATTTAATATGAGGGCATTAATTGACAGTTACACTTAGTAATTTAATGATATCAATATTCCCATTTTTATCATGTTAATTAATCATATATATATATCATTTTTAACTGTAATGATAATTGTTTATTACTTTCTATGAGATCTTTTAGTAATTCAGAAATTTCTCTAAACTCATTATTCTGAAAAATAATAATCAGAGGTGTCAAAGGAATTATAATTTATAATATTATATCTTTCTTCTTCTTTTTTATATTGTAAGGTAACTATCCTAACAATTTTTCTTTTTAGATCTTCATCTATCTATCTATCTATCTATCTATATATATATATATATATATATATATATACTTGTAAAACAATGTAAATACTTAGTTCGTCTAAGAAAATGCAATAACAAACTCAACTTTACTTATATATGAAGTAATTATAGTTCTGCGGGAGATTCTCTAACTGATAACCATCACTATGACCCTAAGTGGTGATACAACGTCTTTGCCATGCTGCCAGAACTTTCCTATACTTTGTATTCGCATGAAACTCCTTAACTTATTGGATCCACTAGCTTAACTTACGTGGTCATCTAAAAAGTATGACCAATTAATACCCATGATATATACATGATATATAGCTACATGATTTTCATGGACACTTGAGTTGGTATAAACTCTCATCCATCGGTGCTCAATACTACTCCCAAAATATACTCTAGCTCACACTTTTAAAATCAACTTCCTTTCTTTGGGTTGAGATAATGCTCAACACTTAGCTTTAAAAAGCTCTTTTGGAATAATGTTCCCTAGTTCAAAACTCTTTGGGGAAATCTTAGTTTCCTCTTAACTTGAATGTGAAAACATTTATAAACTTTCTAGGGAATACTTAGTTCCCTTATAACTTTTGAAAAATAAACCCAACTATTTACTCTTTGCTTAACTTGAAACTTGAGTCTTAAATCAACTCTTAGGGAATACTTAGTTCCCTTATAACTTTGAAGGAAAGACTTCAACTTTGTACTCATTTTTTTAAACTTAAAACTTGAGCCTTAAAACGAAGTTAAGACATTTAGTAAAGACGCTTGAAAACCTTTAAGAACTTTGCTTTGGACTAGCTTCTTAAGTTTAGACTTGACTTTTAACTTCTTTGACTTTGCTCTTAACTTTTCTTGAATTGGATTATGGATTCAAGGTAATGATTTGCATTCTTGGATGACTTCTAGGTGCTTAGAAATCATTTGAAGTAATTAGAATCACTGGAAGGTGTTAATATACCTTAGAAGTACTTAAAAAAGGTAAACCAATCCGGACGCGTTTGGGGCGCACTGCGCCAGACTAGTTAGTCTGAGGAACCTTTCTGGCACACTATTGGCGCGCCGCACCAGGTGCTGCCGAGGTGTGGCTAACGAGCTTCTCTCTTCATTTTTCAATGCTAAATCCCTTAAACCTCCATAGTTCTTTTTACAAACCCTTAGGATCATCAATACATTCAATACCCAACAGATCTAACTTGGAAACAACATCGGAACTACGAATAAACATCAATAGGCATTGAATCAATTCAACCAAATAGGGATTCGACAAGATTCATCAAGAATTTACTTCTAATCATGTAAACAACTCTAAAATCACTGTAATTGAAATAAGATTGGTGTGTGGATAAATTAACCCAACATGAAAGATCTCACATACATTAATAAGGATCACCCACAACGAATTGCACTCGAAATTCCTTAGCATTCTTGGTGAATCCTTTATCTTTCTCCCTTTTCCTTCTTCTCTTCTCTTTTCTCCAAGCCCTAAATGTAAAATATCATTCTCATTTGAACTAAAACTTGTTTTTGCCCAAATATATCCCTAAAACGAAATAGAAAATAAATGGGTGAAAAGACTCGTTTGCCCTTCCTTAAATCCGGATTGGAACCTTTCTCAATCCAACAACGCAACTTGCGATAGGCATATCTCCCTCATACGATATCGAAAATGCGCAAACTCGGCGCCGTTGGAAAGATATCTCCAAGGGAATTCCAACCATATCAATAAGATGACCAAAATCACTTCTTTAACATAGAAATATTTTCCAGTTTTTCTCTTTTTTTCCAAAAGTGATTATTTTTAGTTTCTTAACTATTTCGAGTTACGAGATGTTATAGTTAATTCTCATGTGCTTACTTATTACATGATGTGATGATATAATATACATGATAAGGTTGATATCAAGTTACAAAAATAAGAAAGACCCATAGTATGGGTTTGAAGGCAAAGTGTACTAATCCAGACTAAGTGGTGATTAAATAGCTACCAGAAAGAGTATAAGACAATCCTGGCACCTAATAACCAAACTTCATAGACTCAAATAAAAGATGTAGGGCCCGAGATGGAACATGTGGCATTACATACCATTGCATAGCGCAATAGGCCTCATACCGGGAATCCTATCTTCAGAACTGGGTTTCACGTAGTTAAATTAGAGTTCGACTGATGACTATTTTGCATGTGTGCGTGTGGGGGGAGGTTTCTCTTGCAAGATACACATTGATTAAATATTCTTATACTTTATTTTTCAATCATGTTCTCCAGAAGTATAAATCATTATTGTTAGTGTTTACCGCTAGTTATGAATAGCTAAACTCCTAGCTAGGGTTATAGAACTTATCGTAGAAATGATGGTGATATAATTCTTACCATAAATATCTTATCATGAAAAGTTGATCATTGTGTATTAAGGGGGGGTGTGGTATGGAGGAAAATATTTTTCATTTTTTCATTTTTGATTGGCTTAAAATGTTTAGAAAAAGTTTTTGAATCAATTCATATTCCTCAAATATAAGGAAATTATTTCTCTTCCAAAATTAAGAAAAATATTTTTCAAAACTCTCTTTCATCCTCTAATTTCTTTTCTTACTCTACTCATACCCCTACCTGACCACCCTATTCAAAAAAATTGAAATATATTTTTATTTCTACTCCCAACCCCCTCCCCCAATCAAACAAAAAATTACAAAATGTAAGAATTATTTTTAAAATATGTTTCAAATTTTAATATTTTTTTACCTCACCCAAG
>NC_028646.1:44690120-44820375 GCF_001406875.1 Solanum pennellii | reverse complement strand
CCCTCCCCCCCTCCAAAAAAAATTCTTTTGAAAAAATTTCCAATTTAATTTTTTAAAATTCTTCATGCCACTCGCCACGACTACCTGTGCCCCCACCTCCACTCCCCCACCACTCTGATAATTTTTTTAAAAAAAATATTTTTTGGGATCAGTATTTCAAAAAAAAATTAAAAAAAATCATTTTTACATCATCCCTACATCCTCCCCTCCCTCCCCCGCGCCACCCTTACCCAGGCCACCCCTGTTAATTTTTTTTTGGAAAAATATTTCAAATTTAAAAATTTTCATTTGTATGCCACCGCCTACTCCCCACCCCCACTCAAGCCACCCTGTCAATTTTTTTTTATTTTCATGCCTCCCCTAGACCTAGACCATTCTCATAAAAAAAATATTTTTTGGGAAATAATCCAATTTTTTTTAAAAAAATTCATTTTGTATGCCACCCGGTCAATTTTTTTATCAAAAAGAATTACTTTTGAAAAATATTATAAATCCTTAAAATTTTCATTTTTTATGCCACCTCCACCCTTACCTCCCCCCCCCGGGGGGGCGGCCCCGTCAAAACACTTTTGAAAAAGATTGTTTTTGAATTTGTTTACTGGGTCGTATTTTTTATTTTAAAAATTATTTTTTATTCACCAGCCAAACATTAAAAGATATTTTCTACTCTTTAACCAAACAAATGTGGTACTTGTTCTCTAGGAAAACATTTCATTTCATGCCAAATGCATTGGCATCCTAAGTTACTTTGGCAATCAACATTTTCTCTAAATAATGAACATTATAAAGAACTCGCCTGTATTCTAGCTTACTTTATCTTAAAACTTCAGATTAAGAAAAGGATCATAAATAAGGCTTTGGTGATATCAACCACCATCTACTACATAATCATACAAATACTTAATATATCATTAGAACAGTCCAAATAAAGCACTTTATTTCTTGAGTAGGTTTTTTTCCTTTAACTTTCGCTCTTCGACTAGCATTGGAATAGCATAATATCGATCAACAATTGTGCAAGCGTCATTAGCATCACCTTTTCAACCTTTAGTTCCTTAGAAACACCTATGCTAGGGTCCAAGGAACGTTGATCAGTTGGAAATATATTGTGCCAATGATTTACCGGTGTGTGGACATTTTTCCATTAATGAGAAAAATAGGGAATTAAAAGAATATGCGTGATGTGAAAAAGAAAAACAATCAGTGTGGAAGATGCTTATACTTAAAAAAGGAGGGGAAAAAAGAAAAAAAATGTTTTAGAAATAATTGTAGCACCCAACAGATGATGTAAAAAGAATTTCATATTGTGATCCTAAGCCTACGTTACAAATCAAGTAAAGTCCTATAGTGATCCTAACCCAACAGTCTGGTATTTGAAGTGTAGAAAATAAAGGCGAGTCTATGGTATTGTGCATGCATCATTCGAACTTCATTGTGAGAGAGAATGTTTGTTTTAGTCCTGAATTTCGAAAATCATGATACTATGCGTGTGATGGGACCTTTTTTTTAGTGAGAGCACACGATAGAATCTGTTGATTTTTTTATTGTATAGATGATCGTCATTTGTGTATGCAACTTTGTTTATTAATAAGGTGATGTTATTCATTCATCTGAATGTAATGACTTGATAAATTATAGATGTGTGATACATTTGATACCACAAAGAGAAAGGTGTCAGTGTTTGTGAAATTAACTATTGAAAGTCATAGTTGAGATTCAGAAAAGGGACAAAAATGTCTGATTTTTACAAGTTTCCATGGATCGATTGTCGTTCTTGTCCCTGGAAAATTACTGAGACTAAATATGCATTCATTTCCATTTATGAGAGGGTTCTATGACCCGTGAAAGTAATTATGACTCGTTAACATTGTCCGTAGAAGTTGTCAAACACTGTTTTCCTAGTTTGTTCAGAATATATTTTTGATGTCTACAAATACTTTTCTTAGGTTTTCTTTTACTCTCTATGCTCTTTTTATAAGTTTTTTCTAAAGGAAACAACTATGTTGATTTTGGTCTTGAACTTGGAGAGATTTTACACTTTGATTCTTGACTTTTGCTTTTGAGTTTTAATTCAAGATTTTGGGTTCACTATTCATCTTATAAGTGTATGATTATGCTTAATTTAATTATAATTGTTTGTCATTTTATAAGTATGAATAGCTAAAATTATATCTAGCATTGTGGGAACCACGAAGGATTAACAAAGTAGGCCTCATATTTAGTTAACTTTGAAAAGTGTTCATACGTGTAGTTTTTCCCCTTCGATTTGATTGATTTTAGCGGTTGCAAATGTTAGAACCTGTCATATTCTTACTTGCTGGACCAAAGGGGTAAAAATTTTCAAGGCAACCAACTCTCATATATTAACTTGACCATGTTTGATAATAGCTAATTTAAAATAAAAAAAAAAGGTTAGTAACCCAGACACCCATGACAGACAAAGCTACGTGGTTACATTCACTTATATAGGGACATGTAACACCTTGGAAAAAATCCTAATTTCAAATCAAACCCGAAGAAGTTGGAAAAGAGTTCTAAGCGTTCAAGAGTGTGAATTTTATGGACCATTCTGTGACCCACGAAAGAATCTACAAACTATAGATGATCTTGTGAACAAAGTTCTAAAAACCTTAGATTTTTTAATGTTATGAATCATTCTACAGTCCATAAAAGGATTTACGAATTGTAGAATGTCTCGTGAAAGAAGTTATGAATAATTGAATTAAATTCTAAATTTTACAAAACTACGATTCGTATAAGGTTATATGGATCATAGAAGTGACCATAAAAGGGTTTACGACCCGTATAAAGGTCTATGGACCTAAAACTTCATAATCCAAAAATATAGACGTATATAATGGCTTCTACGATTACGGATCGTAGAATGCCCTTGTATACTCCATCAATTTTTTTTCTTAAGAATGACTATTTTAGTCTTTTTCTACCCCTTTAAAGTCTTGTTAATTCCTGACTTTTTTGGGATATCCAATTAAAGTCCTTATCAATATGATACATCTACATTATTTTCATAATCCTTTCCAAGACTTAGAACAAGAATTAAGAAGAAAACTAGGGTTTCAAGCATCTCCATCAAATTTCTTCAGGATCTTGTTCTCCAAAGTATATAAGAAAATTATAGTGAAGGACTAAGTCTATCCTCACGCTCTATATTTAGAATTCAATAGTGAGATTAAACCTAGGGTTATTACCCTAAGTTTCAAAGACTTTGAACTGCCTTTACTTCCTTATCATTGGTTTATAATTTTACCATTGAAATTGTAGTTTTTCATGTATTTTTTATTCGTAATTATTGTTCATGCCTATTTATAACATGAACCCTAATTTTCAAAGAATTATTTGAAAGTTTTTTCACCTTTACTTTCATGCATTCTTTTAAGAGTCAAAGTACGTTTCAAGTATTTAAAAAGAGATTTAAGGAAACCTAAGCATTCCTAATGTACTATATTCACAGTAAGAGCATGACTAGTTCTAAAGAAAGAATCATTAGTTTTAGAAAGAAGTTTCAGTCAAAGGAAAGTTCAGTATGATTTCAAAGAAGTATTTTTGAATATTAATTTACGACAAAGATTATAAAATTTATCCTAAAGTGGAACAATTTCCCTAAAAGTGGGACATCACACATTTATTAAACAAATTACATGTTTTCTGAGTAGCATTGAGTACTGAGTTAGGTAAGGGTTTAAATAACCCAAATCACATAAGATGCGCCACTATTGTAGGGTAGGATTGTGCAGTTGATTCCGGATACTCCTCATACATTCCCTAGTAAGAGCTTAGATGTGGATCCATAAGTTCATTCCATTCTTTACCACTAGCAAAGTGTCTGATGAATCTGATAACGTGGAAAAAATGTTGTATCATCACAATCAAAAAATCAGTGTCATGATAGCACACACCTCAAACCCAATTCGGTGTGTAAGCTGAAGAATCTAACTTAAGAATTATATCAAATGTTGCGAAAAAGAAGGTAAGCATAAAAATGAGAAGAATAAAGTCAGGCCCTAATAGAAGAAAACTCGATACAACAAAAAATTTCCAAAACCTAGTATCACAAGCGTTAAACAACATTCTTACATTAAATTCAATACTTGTCTGTGAACTCACATAAAGACAGAAATGAAAGATGAAGTTTGAATGATGATACGTACGACGATCAATTCGGTTGTCTAAATTACCACACATATTAATGGCTACAACAAAAGATTATAAAAGTAGGGGTGAGTACAGTCCACATGTACTCAGGAGGTTAGACTAATTGAGCATAAGCAACTAATCAAATTAGGAAATAAACTATGAAACACTTTCGCCTACACGTAACCCTACTCTGTCATTGGTTTCATCAATTTATATAATAACGACGTGAATAAAGTAAACACCCAAGGGTTCAAATAATAATCAAATCAACGTATAAGCAGGTCACACAATATAACAAACATGCCAGTGTGATGCAATAAGATGATGAAAAATGAATGATGTAGTGGAATCAAGGTCATCACATAACATATCGTATACACCTTACTGAGCTTTAGCTTCCAACAAGGATCTATGGGAGACTCGCGATCCACATACCAAAATCATAATCTCAATATTTCATCAACTTGTGACAAAGCTCGTGATCAAGGATATAAGTCAGGTGTCACATTTTCTTTCTAAAAAAGTAAGTATGTCTCCACTTTCTCATATTTCCATGAAAAATGATATGCTAAATGAGGATGAATGCATCACTAACACATAAAACACAAAGTCATAATAAATTCATGAAGGATTTTGAATAGCATTAAGTTTTTAAACTTACAATTCATTAAACACATCCTCAATGAAAACACATTCCAAATCGACTTTCAAATCAATAATTTTCGATATCTCTACATTGGATTTTAAATCTCCACTTTATGGATAGAAATCATGAAATAAAAAAGGATTATTCTTGGAAATAGAGTAAAATAGAATTTGAAATATGTACCTAATGATTATGAAAATAATAAAAACATATAAAATCATCTCAAAGGAACCTTTCTAACTTCCTAACTATCAAAAATACGAAATAAGTTCGAATAGATATTTAACTCAACAATTTTATCGCTAAAACCTAATTTTTGTTGCAAAAAGTCTAATTTTTTCATCGTTAAAAGTGTTCACCAACGACCTTTTAAATATTATTTTGACCCTTGAAACTCATTCGGAATCCTATAAACAAAAACTAACTATGCGAATTCATCACAAAATATGTTTCTGAACCAATGTAATCATCAAATTTGAAGAAAAAATATTTTTATGACATAAATCCCCGCTCAGGGACCTATTTAGACAAAACATTCAACTTTTTACCTAAATTTCAAATCACAATCTAAGGTCTCAGACTCATAGTGATGACTATCGGTTAAAGAAACTCTTTAGAGAAAGTAAAGTATACTACTTTAACCTTTGATATATTGAATTGTCTCAATTATAAAGCTTTAATTATTTTCATTACATTTACATGTTTAACTTTCAGTTGGTTACTTACGAATCCCTTACAACATATCTATTTCAGTTAGTTGATGTTTCAATTAATAATTTTACTTATTATACATTTCATGTACTGATGTCTTTTGATGTTGCATCATGTTATCATACATGTACATGTGTTCAAGATCGACAACATGTGCTTCATTGAGATCTTATCTCCATTATTTTTTTTGTAAGACCTCCTTTCTTTCCGATAACTCCTTTTCATTTATGTCTTTCAATTTTTATTAGACACTTCGTTATTATTCAGCTCACAGTAAGTCTTCTTCGCACACCTATCTCAATTTAGAGAAGCTTCATGGACAATTTAGTGAGTCAGTTCACTTTTTAATATTCAAATGTTTGGAACATTATTAATATTCATATTCAGTGTTATTTTTCATACTCGTGCACAAGTACGATTGAGATGTTTTAAGTGTGATTAAATGATTTTAAATGCAAGACCGGCCAAAACACATACCGTACCTGTATTGGACTTACCGGTACGAGAATCGAATCGGACCGACCAAAATCATGTCCAATTGTCAGCCTTACTCATAACCATAGACTAAACCTTCAATTTCTTTAAGAAGTGCCAATTCATGCTAAAATTTGATCTTAATATACCACTAAATTTTCTAAAAGAGGGGTGTAGCTCGACACCCCTAGACCAAGGGTAGGTTCGCCCTGAATACCCACATTATATCATATATTTATATAAAAGAGAACCCTAAGTCCGCCTACGTGGCGCTGCCACAAGTTAAAATTTCCTTTTAAATTTATTTATTTTCAAAACTAGTCTTCCCCTTTCATGAAAAGTTGTGACTTTCATGAATAATTGTGACTTTTATGAAGAGTTGTGACTTTATAAAATATTGTGACTTTTATGAAAGGTTGTGACCTTTCTGAAGTGTTGTAACTTTTATGAATGGTTGTACCCTCTCCAAAGGGTTATAACTTTTCCAAAGTGTTGTGATCTTTCCTATAAGGCATAATAAAAATTTGTTCACATTATTCTTTGTTTTCTATAAATAGAGGGATTTCATCTCATTTTAAAACAATGAAAATTCTGAACATCTTCTTTATCTACGCAATTAAATATTATTTTTGTATGAATACACTGCTGAATATAATCGTTCTATTATGAGAGGATCCATTTATTCAAACTTCGGTACTGGAGGGGAATAATTTCTTCAAGAGGACACTATGCATTCAATTGACTCGATTTTTTCAGTTATGTTTCATTCTACCTGGTATGTTTGTTTTATACTTTGTTGTTTATATTTCGGTAAATTTATTGTTATAAGTATTTATAATACAAATTAAATAACACACGATAATTGAGTATGCATACAAATTTTTCTACTGAAATTGTAGTTTCCATTCGAACTTCATCACTCTGGTATGTTGATTTTTAAAAAACACCCAAATAAACTTAATAGTCTTGTGTAATATTTTTTCAATCAATTATATTTAATAAGTTGAATTATTGTGCTATATGATACATTCTTTCTATAATATCTTTGGTTGATGTTTATTTGATTCCCTAGAAATACTAAATAGTAATACTTCTTCGAAGCAAAAGAATAAATTATAAATCAAATTTAAGATGATCGATTGATTGATAAATGATAAGATGTTATAATAATCATTTTTCTTTACATTATTAATGTTTTTTACTTGGTATTATATGTAAGAAAATATAATATTTTAGTTTTAGTAACTGATATGTTTTTTAGTATTATTTTATAAATTCTGTGATATTAAATTTTCGCGTAAAGCGCAAATTATTTTCCTAATTATTAATATAACTCTATTTAACTACCAAATGACCCCTAAATGATCAAATATATATAAATTTGATTTTTTTTTTTCAAAATATAAACTTATTACAATGAATTTCATAGAATGATGAGATAGGAAATCATAAAATGAAAGTAGTTTGAAATCACATGATCGGAGACGGCTGATTAGAAAATGAAAAGATGGTAGAGTTGTTCAAAGTGGAGGAAGGAAAAGTCAAAAGATGTATTTTCATTTTCCATGGTAGTTGGTGTATTCTGCTCACGTAGTGACCAATTTAATACAGTATTTGTACTATTCACACACTGAAAAGTATGCATACACCTCTCCTCTCTACTTTCTCTTCATCTTCTTTCTCTCTCCCTTTTCACTATTCCAAACCCAAACTCAAGCCTTTCTTGGAGGTTGACCCACTTTTCCTTTTTTTCATTACATCTCTCAAATTTCATCATACTTCACAGATCTCTCATTTTTATTCCGATTCTCCTATTTCACCTTCAGATCTTGTATTTTAGGCATGTCATCCTTCTCTATTCTGAATTTGTAACAACTCTTCTGGATCCCTTTTCTACAATTTTGCTTTTGTTTCTTACTTTTTATATATTAGCTCATACTATAAAGTTTGTGTCTTTATGGAATTTTTCTTCTTCTTTTTTTTTTTGTAGAGAAAGTTATTCTCTTGGTTTCTCTGCAGGAGTGCTAGAATTTGCTTATTAACAGGTTTGTTCTAATCAGGCTTCTTCATAGATTTGTGTATTATATTGTTTTAATTAGTAAATCTCATGAATCTATGGTGTGTATACTGAAAAATTTAGACCTAATTTTTTGATTCATAAATAGGCTAGGGTAAGAGATTGAAAATGAACCATTAAGAGAAGTAGTTGAATTGGTCTTTCTAACAAGAATCTTGGTTGAGATTGTTTGTTTTTTGTTCTTCTTGCTGGTGGCGTGTTGTCGAAAATTAGCAAGTTTACATGATTTTTTAATCTGTTGGCTTCTTCACTTTGTGATGGAATTGCTGAAACATCAGAAAAGGAGTTATCTTTCGTATGTTTCATCACTTCTTGGCATGTTAAGCGAGACAACTAGTATTGCTTTAAGAATCTTATAAAGTTGTATCTGATAAATATTATGTGATTAATTGTACTTTGGTATCCTTGTGAAGGTATCCTTTTTCTTTGTATGCCTTTCTTGTTTCTATCTCTTTACTTTTCTTCTTAGCAACTTATTCTTTAGTGAAATATGATTTAGTTTTTGCTCTTTCGCAGTTGTGTCCTTTGACAAGTTTGCTTCTGCTAACTGGAAAAAGGGCTTATATTTTAAGGAAGTGCAAAGAAAGAAGTACAGAACAGTTTTGCTATTAGATGTCGTTCCGCAGTATAGTTCGGGATGTAAGAGATAGTTTTGGCAGTTTATCCAGGAGAAGCTTTGATGTAAGGCTCTCTGGTCATCAAAGGGGTAAATCACTTGGTTCATTTCATGACTTGAGTGACCAGCCTCCTGTCAACCAGAACAGTTGTTGGGCTAATCTCCCACCTGAACTACTTTTTGATGTAATTAGAAGATTAGAAGAGAGTGAGAACTCATGGCCTGCCCGTAAGCATGTCGTATCATGTGCTTCAGTTTGCAGGTCATGGAGGATTATGTGTCAGGAAATTGTTAGAAGTCCTGAAGTTTGTGGAAAGCTTACATTTCCAGTATCGTTAAAGCAGGTTATGAACACCCCCACCTTATATAGTGGAGACGAGTATTTACGACTAGTAATCTTTTGGAGGAGAATTGACGAGTTTGTTTATTTCCTTTTGCAGCCTGGGCCTCGTGACGGAATGATTCAATGTTTCATCAAGAGGGATAAATCTAATTTGACTTACCATCTTTTCTTGTGTCTCAGTCCTGGTAAGAATTCGATGTATATTTGCTATTTTGGGGGCTCATAGGGGGTTGATGTCTTTTAAACATAGATGAGGCATAAAAAGTAATGGCGATTCAGAAACACGTGGATAAATGATGGCATTAATGTCTTTTCACTATTCTCTCGTTAGCTGTAATCGACCACCCAAAAAAAAACCCATGTTACTAAGAATTTTCTAGGGTAGTACTGCAACGAGTGATTTCCTAAGTACTTGTATTTCCAGTTGCAATTTGATATTTGTTACGTACAAAGTTTTTCAGAGTTTGATAAAAAATCCCTGTTTCTTTTGTAGCTTTACTAGTTGAAAATGGGAAATTCCTTCTCTCTGCAAAGAGAACAAGACGGACTACTTGTACGGAGTATGTTATCTCAATGGATGCAGAAAACATCTCAAGATCAAGCAACACTTACATTGGAAAATTAAGGTATAGGAAAGGAACTATTCATTTTGTATTTTCCTGTATCTTTCATGCGAGATGTTTCACGATATACTAATGTAAGATGAAGACATTCTTTACCCCTTACACTTATCAAAGAGAAAAGGTTTCTCCGAAGTTAGCCTTGCATCAAATACCAAGCACAAACATTCATAAAGGCTTGACATTAGGGATTACTTTAGTTAGTGCATTATTACATACATCAGGAACAGAAAAAGTTATGTCCAGCTGGGGTGGGGGTGGGTGTCTAGTGTCTACCTGGTACCATAACATCTCAGACGTCTTAGACGAACTTTGATCTCAAGTTCTGTCAGGGATTACACATAATTGGAGGGTACTAGATCCTCACTCCATTCTATTAAATCTAGAATAATTTTCTCGATTTTTTCCTCAAGGATGGGCGATGCTGATGTATTCCATCTAGTACAGGATCCTCCCCAGTGTTTTGGGAAGCGAGAAGCGGAAAAAAGCGACGAGGGCTTGCTTCACAGAAGCGAGAAGCGTGAAGCGAAGCGCACACTTTTTTTAAAAAAAGCGACATTCAGTATAAAAATAAAAAAATATTAAATAACTAAATAGAGGTAATATAGTCTTAGATTGAAAGAAATTACATTGACAAAAATACTCATAAGTCATAACATATAAAGCAAAAAATCAAAAACATAATTAAATCACAAAGATTCAAACTCCTATTCTTCAACAAGGCTGCTAGACTGATCACAAAATAATTTAAAAAAAAAGAAAAGAATTGAAAAAAAAGAAGGAGGCAGCAGTCAGTAATTAGAAACAGAGCAGGCAGCAGAGATGAAGAAAAGAAGAGAAGAAGAAGAAAAAACTAGAGTAGTCGAAACTCAGAGAGATGAAGAGATGAAGCACAGGCGAAAATTGTATATTTCAGGAGAAAAGAAACTCATAGAGATGAACTAATAAACATTAGCTAAAAAATAGATGAACAAAAAGTTAGCTGCAGTCGCGGTCGAGGTTGAAGAGAGAGGCAGCCTCAGTCGAGATCGTCAAGAGAGAAAGAAGGGAAAGAAGTATTGTGAAAGAAGAGTCGCGAGGAGAGAAAGAAGGGAAAGAGTCGTGAAAGAAGAGTCGTGAGGGTCGCTTCTCGCTTCTTCATCTGAAGCGAGAGCTTTTTTCAGATCGCCTCGCCTCAAGATAAAAAAGCGCACAAGGGTCGCCTCGCTTTGAAGCGCGCTTTTCACAACACTGATCCTCCCTACATTCTATTCAGCCAGAGGAAGTCTATTTGAGGATGGCTGATGCTGGTGCAGATTAGGCAGAAAGTTATGCTAGCTAAATATTCTCTGGGATTTTTTTTAATAAGAAGACATGCAGAAACTAAAATTATCCACAAAAAAAGGAGCCGAGGAATTTCTCGGAGGGCGTTTAAGACAGAAAAGAATAAGTTCCCTTCAAGTAGAAAGGAAAGAAATGTTAATTTAGTGCATAATCTGGGTATCTGACTATAAATAAAGCCTTCTGCTGTGGGTTTGAGTGACACTGCGACGTCTGCTTTCTGCTGTAGGTTTGAGTGATACAGCGACACCTGCTAAACTGCTCTAAATAACGGAAAGGATCATGTGATTTATATTTCATATAACACAGCTTTTTAGTGCTTATATGCACTTAGTGGAGCGTGAAATGAATGTTTGTCAAGTATTTATTATTAATGACAAAGTGTTTTCTGATGTATCTAATACTGATGTTCATTACAGGTCAAATTTTCTGGGTACAAAATTCGTTATATATGACACACAGCCTCCATACACCTTTGCAAACGTTCCACCTCCAGGCCGCACAAGCCGCAGATTCTATTCCAAGAAAGTCTCTCCGAAAGTTCCAACTGGAAGCTACAGCATAGCCCAAATCAAATACGAGCTAAATGTTCTTGGAACACGGGGTCCACGGAAAATGCACTGCGTAATGCACTCGATTCCTGCCTCAGCAGTTGATGTGGGTGGGTCAGTGCCTGGCCAACCGGAACTTCTCCCAAGGTCCCTTGAGGATTCATTCCGTAGTATCTCTTTCTCAAAGTCGTTGGATCATTCTGCTGAGTTCAGTAGCTCACGGTTTTCTGATATTGTTAGAGCATCATCCAGTGCAGAAGATGATAGTAAGGTGAAACCCTTGGTTCTAAAGAACAAGTCACCGCGTTGGCATGAGCAATTGCAGTGTTGGTGCCTGAATTTTAGAGGACGGGTGACAGTTGCATCTGTAAAGAATTTTCAGTTGATAGCGGCCCACCAACCACCTGCTGGGGGACCGACAACCTCTCGGTCAAGTCAATCAGATCATGACAAAGTCATCCTGCAATTTGGCAAGATAGGGAAAGATATGTTTACTATGGATTACAGGTATCCCCTATCTGCGGTTCAAGCTTTTGCTATATGCTTGAGTAGCTTTGACACCAAATTGGCATGTGAATAGAAGATTAGGATGGGATACTAAAACAAATTAACAACTGCAATTGACCTTGTTCTGGATATATTATGCTACTTTTGTTTTCCTTTTCGCACTAGTAGAATTAGGGATTGTCCCTAATCTTTCATTATCTTGTAAAAACACCTCATTATAATGGTGGCTTGTTCATCTTGACATTTATTTAAAGCCACTGAACTTTCTATTTGAGTTCTAGAATCTACTTTTAAGCATTTTACAATCAATGTTGTTTATATTAAGCTTCATCCAAAGTTCCAATAAGATGCCTTCCCTTAAGAGTTAACAGCTTACCACATAGCTCTAATTCCTCTACCAAAGCTTGCCGACTGGGTTGCCCATTTATTAATTTCTTATCCAAACCCCTAACCAATTTTGCTAGACTCGACTTGCTAAAATTAAGAGGCAAACATCATTTTTTAACTTCATCTTTGTTGAGTTTGAGGAAGGACATCTCAAGCTATAACAAATCAAAGGTGAAAAGATAAATGTTTGCCTATTTGATTTAGTGCGTCGGGTCTAGCAAGAATGAGTTCGAGTTTGAGTCATAAAGTGGGTTTGAATTAATAAGTGAATATCCAAGTAAGCAGCAAGCTTAGGTGGATGAATCCCACGTGACTACGACCTGTTAATTTTTGAGGGCATTTGTTGTCTCGTAAAATAACGGCGGGAGTATTTCTTATCCCAAAATGTAATGAAGGGTATACATTTATTTCGCATAGTTCAGTGGCAGTTTTGACCCTTTTGCCTAGACTAAAAAAGGGACTTTCCTTTAGGTTATATATTAACATTATATATCATGATACCTCTTTTTTATTAAATTTGAATTTCACACTGCAGGTGAAACACTTACACCACTGCACCACAGTCTTTGCTCGTATATATTAGCATACTTATTATATTATAAATGAGAAGCCTCCGAGTTAAAAATTGGATTACAAAAATACCCCTTAAAAATAAGTGAAAATTGTATGATATAGTAAATTATTAATTAAATTAAATACTATAGCCATAGTTTATTTTATTTGTAATTCGTAGCAAATATCCCCTTTTTTTTTCTCATTTGACTCGGTATACAATTAGTCATTTTTTCTATACAATTATCCATTAATATACAAATGTATAAAATGCATTTTTATTTGTATAAAGCTAGAGAAAAATGTGTGCATATAAATACAATACAAATACATGTATTTTTATCATATACACTTATAATTATACAATTATTTAGTTTTGTATAAACTGAAGAATTTGTATAAAATTGAGAATCTAGTGAATTATAAAAACCAAAAGCTCCATAACAAACATAAAATTTTCTATGGAGCATAATTATGCAAATTATAGTTATAACATACAAATATAATTTTTACGTTGGCTTTATGTAAAAATTACTAAAAAGTTAACGGGTCAAATTATCTGTTAGCTATACAAGTAATTAGTTTTGATTAGATAATTTTATATACTACTTAATGTTTCTATACTACTTATTTCACCATTAGAAGAAATAATAGAGGGAAGTAGGGTGCAAAAAAAGTAGAGAGAAGTAGGGGGTATACATCACCTGCTTGATTTTGATTTTTCAAATGTTAAATTAAATTATTTGTGTTAAAATTTTAAATTTATTAATCAAATTAAATTAATAAAAGTTGAGTTTTTATGGGATTTTCAACTTTGGGGTTTTCAAATACCAAATCAAACCATTTGTATCACATTTTTTTATTTTTTAATTTCTCCAAACTAATAAATTTTAGATATTTTGGATTATTGAATTTTTTCGATAAAGTATTCATCCAAAACATATAATTAACTTGTGCTCCAAATATTTCTCCAGTCCAACAAAAATACAACTATTTAAAGCGTTTCTTAAGAAATTAACACACAATATGATAATTGATGACACTAAAGTATTCAATAAAAAATATTAATCAAATCGTATATAATAAATATTGCAAATTGATAAGTTATAATGAAAAATGACCATAATTTAAAATTACTAAATCATGCTAAAATAAGTCTAATAAGTATTAATTACATGATTAAACATTAAATAAAAAATTAAAACTATGTCATGTATTTTAAATGACTAAACCAATGTAAAACTAAAGAATAAATATTCAACATTATTGTCATTCTTACTATTGATTAATTAATTTTGTTAGCATTAGTATTGATTTGATTTTGAAATCAAGCTTTATTAGATTTACTAATGTTGACACCCAATTTTGACCCTCAACAATATAAATTAATATAGAGCTTCTTTAATTTCATACAATTTGAAATTAGTTTTATAAAATTCAATATATATTTTCAACTTCTAAAGTAATTTTCGCCATAAATATATTTTTATATAATTATGTATATAATTATTATATTTTATGAATATTCAAAAATCGTCTAAAAAAATTTGGTTTTAATTAATTATTTGGTTACTTAGCTTAGTTATGTAATAATTTATAAAATAATTTAGTTTATAGTTAGGTTGATTATTTTATTTCGTTAAGGTTAAGAAGCTCGTTAGTTAATTATATTAATTCATCTTATTTACTTACTAGCCAAATTTACTAAATATCACACCCTTTTTTGCACATGGTGGTATGGTTTTTTCAATTTAAGTGACGTTATTGATTATAAATTATTTTATTTTTCTTCGGAGTCGTCACTTGGAATTAAGTTATGGTGTTCCAAGTTATCTTTTTGTTTTATCCCTAATCAAAAGGAAATGACTGTTAATTTTGGTTTGCGAACTAGAAATTCAGGTAAGAAATTTTTGACCGAGGGGAAGGTATTAGGCATCCCTCGAATATCGTGGTTCTAATACGGTCGCTTTTATTGACTTATACTTGACTTAAAATATTTTTGGATATATTATTTTCAGGCAATGACTTATTCACATTTTTATTGTTGAACTTTTATTTGGTCTCAATCTAGATGCGTAACCGCATTTTTTACATTTAGAGACATAATCATCTTCTTTGCATCACACTTATTAACTTTATTTAAAAGTGTTATTTTAAATTAATGATATCCAATTTTATTTTTAGATAAGATACGTCACCACATTCTTAGATTTATTTTATTGTCTCAAGAAAAAGATGTATAATCACATTCTTTATCGAAGTAAATATTTTTTACATGTAATATATCCGTCCTAATGCTTACCTATCACAAAGCTTTAAGTGTATCATTAGTAATATATTCATGACAACTATTTAAATAATAAAAGTCTAGGATGACTACTACAAGTTATAGCAGAGACATTAAAAATAAATAAAATAAAAATAAATGTGTAATTCTTCATTTCTAGGATGAACATTCTAAATTTTAAAAGAAATTGACTAAACAAATTAATAGAATAATTCTCATAAATTTTGATTGGATACAAGAGATACATAATTGATAGTAGCCCACGATACAAATGAAAGATAACATAGAATAAAATAAATCTACAATGTTTCAATATTAGTGTCAAAATTAAACACACATAAAATTTAAGAAATTTCATAACATTGAAATTAAGTATTATATAATCATAAAAATAAAATATACAATCAAATCAATACCTCTTGTGAAAATTGAATTTACTAAAAGAAAATTATCCTAATAAGAAACCACGAAAGCAAACCTCAAACTTGACCTTTATTTGTGAGTGGAAAAGATACATAATGGAAGGGTGATCTTGTTTTCCTTTTTCGTGCAGATGGGTGCATGTACTTTTTTTTGTTTTTTCTGGTAATATGTGGGAATTTTTTTTTGTGTGTTTTGCCACTGTGAATGCTGAATTTTTCTCCTCATTCTTCTTGTGCGTGTGGTGGTGTTTTTTGTTTTGTAGCCTTTTTTCTTTTGCTTCTCTGTGTGAGGATGTGTATATAGTGTGTAGAAACGTCCTTTTTTCTTTTTTGGTCGTCTCTGTGTATGTATATAACAACTAGATATTAGGTGCCTGCATTAGCGCAAGTGTAACATATATTAGTTTTTTTTCTTTCAATTTATTTGACACAAATAAAATTTAAAAAAGTGAACTAAACTTTTTATACGTGTTTTTTTTAAAATATTTTAAAATTTTAATTTATATATCTTTTGTGTCATTTTCGAATAATATATGTTACTACATCTGTTTTATTTTATATGATTTTAGGAAAGTCAACGTAGTTTCTTATATGATTCTCACATATTTTTAGTTGTCATTTAACTGTGACTCGTAACTTTTTAGTTCTTTCATTATTTTCAAACAATATATGCAACTTCTTTTGTTTCAATAAAAATAAGGGAGTCAATCAAATTTTAATATGTTTTTAACTATGTTTTTTTTTAAAATATCTTAAATTGTTACATTGTGTTTTAAGCTTCTTTTTTATGTAATTTTCAAATATGTAACAAATTAAAAATTAAAACGAAAAATTAAAGTTTTCAAAACATTATATTTTTATATCAAAATGTTCAAATCCATAAAACTCCACATATATGCACAAATTAATTTCTTTTATATAGTATATTTAAGATCACAAAATTAAAAAATATTTCAATACACAAAAATTAAATATGCATATAAATTTTAACTTGAATTTTGATTGATTCCACCTAATATTATACTTAATATGTAATTATCAAAAACTAAGCGTAATCATTATTTATTTAGTTCCATGTAACAAATAGATATCACAATAATTCATAAAAATGATGAAATAACAAAATGAGATAATTCTAATAATAATAACTAAAGATGTTTCTATAACTATTTAATTTTCTTGTTATCATTCTTGGTAGATTTTTGCTTTCATGAAATTACATTTTTACCTTTGATCATTTATTCACTTGATATATAGAAAGATGTTTCTAGAATTATTTATTTTGATAGATTTTTGTTAGAATAAAATTACATTTTTATTCTTGGTCGTCTTTAATACAAATATATTATCATATTCATTGTTATTTGTCAAGTTACTTTTTAACATCTTTTTCTTTAATTTCAATCTAACACATATTATTAATTTTATCACACTTATTTATTTTCAAGTGTATTAATTAGAGCTAAAATAAAGATGAAAATAATAAAATCATGATAGATTATAATATAAAAAGTAGGCATTTTTTATAAGCATAATGAATAGAAAAAATATAAAAAATTAAATTAAAATAATAGTGAAATAGAGTAATAATAAAATAGATATCACAATAACTCACAAAAGAAAAGAAAGTGAAGTAATAACAAAATAAGTTAATGGTCATAACAATAACTTAAGATGTTTCTAGAACTATTTATTATTTTTGTTATCATTCTTGATAGATTTTTGTTAGCGTGAAATTATATTTTTGTCCTTGGTCATTATTCACTTCATATATATAAATATGTTTCTAGAATTATTTATTATTTTTCTTAATAGATTTTTGTTAGCATAAAATTACATTTTTGCCCTTGGTCGTCCACTCACTTCACTCTTCTTTATAATAGAATTTTACTTTACTTTATTGTTCTTGGTTGATTTTGTTAGCTTGAAATTACATTTTTACTCTTGATCATTATTCACTTCATATATAAAAAGATAATTCTGGGATTATTTACTATCTTTTTAATAGATTTTTGTTGAATTAAATTAGAGTTTTTTTATCCTTGATCGTCCTCCCACTTCATTCTTCTCTATCTAATAATAATAATTAACGGACACTATCACATTTTCATTAGCAAATACATTTTTTTAATCATACACACACTATCACAAATTTGTATATCCTAAAATAAAAATAATTGGGTACAATGTTTTAACTTTGTTTATTTTAAAAAAAAATAAAAATTGAAGTTTTCGTTTTAGAGTAATTGTGAAATGTAAAAGAATTTTTTTTAAAAACAATGTAATTCACGTCATCTTTTTTATTGGCAGTCAGAAAAACGTAGGTGATTAATTGTGTGCAAAGATCGAGGCACGTGAATTCCTCATTGCAATTGCTACTTGTCTGCCACTCTGTAGAAGTCAGTATTTTAGTTATAAAATTACAAATACTCCCTTAGTCGTCCTCTCTTCTCATTTAGCTGTATGAATATTTTCTTCTTTTATTATACGGAAAAGGATCAAATATACCCCTAAACTATTTGAAAAGTTTAGATATACCATCCGTTTAAAGTTTGGTTCATTCATGTCCTCATTATCCAATTTTTGGTCCAAATATGTCCTTATGGGCGTTAGTTGTCATGTTGGACATAGCCAACTCATTTTTCATTTCTTTAAATGCCACATGGAATTGTCATGTCATTTTGACCTTATCACATAACATTTATGAAAATGAAAAGATATTCGGACTCATAAACATCTAATTCGACCCATAAATCAGCTCCTTTTAAAATCACTATCCGACCCATTTTTAACAATTTTGTTTAATTTTTATTATTGCGGTAAATCCCGAAAATGAGTAATTGATTAATAAAAAATAGAAAAAATATGAAAAAAATATAAAATTAACGCCAAAAATTCACAAATAAATATAGTAACCTTAAATCTAACATTTAAATTTTTTTAATTTTTTTTAATTTTTTGATAAATCTCGAAATGAGTAATTAATTAATAAAAATTATGAAAAGTATGAAAAAATAATAAATTAACGCCAAAAGTTCACTAATAAATATTAGTAACATTTCAATCTACAATTTTTTAAAATTTTTTATATTTTTCGGTAAATCTCAAAAATGAGTAATTTTTTAATAAAAAAGGAAAAATTTGAAAACAAAATAAAAGATTTACGTCAAAATTCACAAATAAATATAGTAAACTTAAATTCAATAATTTCAAAATTTTTTTTTCATATTTTTCTATTTTTTATTTCTGATTTTTTTGCGTAATTTTTATATTTTTCATATTTTTTGTTAATAAACTCATTTTTGGTATTTGTGGAAAAAATTAAAAATTAAAAAAATATTGAAATTGTTGAATTTAAGGTTACGGTATTTATTTTTCAATTTTTGGCGTTAATTTTATATTCTTTTCATACTTTTTATTAATCAATTACTAATTTCGGGTTTTATCGAAAAAATATTTTTTTTTTTAAAAAGTGTCTAAATTGAATTTAAGGTTACTATAATTATTTATGAATTTTTAGCGTTAATTTTATACTTTTTTCATATTTTTCTATTTTTTTAATTAATCAATTACTCATTTTCGGAATTTATTGAAAAAATAAAAATTAAACAAAATTGTTGAAAATTGATCGGATAATTTATTTAAAATGGGGTTGATTTATGGGTCGGATTAGGTGTTTATGAGTCCGAATATCTTTCCATTTTCATATATATGTTATGTGGTAAGACCAAAATGACATGACAATTTTATGTGGCATTTAAAGAAATGAAAAATGAGTTGGATATGTCCAACATGACAACTAACGTTCATAAGGGCATATTTGGACCAAAACTTTAAACGAAGGGTATATCTAGACCTTTTTAAATAGTTTAGGGGCATATTTGACCCTTTTCCCTTTATTATATTTTCAAATGTTAAATGATTTTCTTACTATACCGTAGATTACATGAGAAAAGTTAGAAAACAATGTTTAGATTACATGAGAAAAGTTAGAAAACAATATTTATAATTTATGTATTCATTTATTTGATCTTTTAAAATATTTTTTTCGCATTTATGTAATGAAAATAATTCTCACTGAAACATCTAAATTTACTCATGTATTATGACAAATGCCACTTTTTTTTTATTGTGACCTAAACAGAGAACTTATCTAATATTAAAAATATTTATTTTAGACACACATGATCATAACATCTACACAAAAATTTCTATATAAAAGATATTTTCTTTTATTTCATTTCAATTTACCTTTTATATGAGTTATAAATCATCAAAACTGTCTGGACTTTCTCTATCACATTCGCACTGTCGACACGAATGCGACTCTAAAAGTGAAGAGTGCAATCAACTTAGCTTAAAAGTATATAAAATTGATATTTTATTTTTCAATAAAGCAAACAAAGACCACTTTCTTAATGTGACATTTTCTCAAACAATTAGCATTTATTAGAAATTTCTACTATATAAGATCAATATATGAAACAAATAATATCAAATAGAAGGCCACAATCATGAAGTGCAATTAATCAATTATTCATACTTTGATGCAATCCGTGTAACAATATCACTCATGTTACATAAAAGAATTATATTCACAAAAAAGAAGAAGAAGAAAGAAATAGCAACAACACGGAGCATGCATATATGCAAAATAATGTTGAAGCTATTGGTAAGGGTAAGACTGATCAACGGAACGGGACGTACCGGTACCGTTACGGTTGCTTACGGGAGGGGACGGGATAGTCTGAACCGGTACACGGAACGGGACGGAACCGTGATTTCGTACCGGTGTACCGGTACGGTTCATCCCGATTCATTTCGGTTCCGTTCCGATCCGGTTCGATTTCGATCCGGTTTATTTAATATATATTAATTTTTTTATATTTTATATAATTTATATTTATATTTTCTATAAATTATATTTTATATTTCCTGACACTTGGGACGAGGCAGTTGCCCTGCCCGGCTGCCCGCTGCCCGCCCCTGGCCCCCCTGCTGTCATGCAGTCTGCACTCTGCAGCTTTATCAAAAGCTGCAGTGCTGCACTGCTGTCTGCTCACTGCTGCAGCCCCGCCGCCCCGCCCCCTACCCGATTTTGGCCCTTTTCCCAAGTTCCAACGGTCATTTTAAACGGAAAAAATTAAAACGGCTATTTTTTTATTTTACAAATTAGAATTGATTTCTAAAAATTTTATATACAAAGTTACAACTTACAAACATAAGTTTGAGTCTTTGAGAGAATATATATTTCCATTCATATTTATAACTTATAAGATTTAGCAATTACGGATTATAAATTCTAAAATTTCAAATTTTCAATATTCAATTCAGTTCTATATTCTTAATATCATTTGGTCATTTGGTCATTTGGTGTATTTCCGAGGAGGAATCTTCTTCAAATTTCAAGTTTCGACATCAATATTTTAATTTTCATTATAATCGTTTGTTCTTACACAAACGTTGGTAACTTCGTTCCACTCTCTAATCTTATATTTATTCTTTGTATTTATTAATTGTAACTTGTAAGTTGTTCTTGTTATATTATTATTCTTGTTAAATTTCATATTTTGTAATTTATAATTTTATATCATGGAGTCTTCTAAAAAGAGTGGAAGTAAAAAAGGTCTAGTAGAGTCAGTAAAAAATTTAGTTAACAAAACTAATAAAAGAGCTAGTTCTTCTAAATCTAAAATTCCTCTTGTTAGAATGAATACAGATGAATTTACGCATGTGAATGAAACTAGTTTTTCCCGTCGCGGTCCTATAAATATTAATTCGGATACTCCTATGATTCCCCATGAACTCTATGAAAGACATTATGGTATTAATCAAGAAAATGAAGAAGTGGAAATGGATGAACAATTAAATTTAGATGAAGAAGTAGATTTAGATGATACACCGACCAGCCCCAACCTCAATAATATAGGTACTGAAGCTCCACTTCCGGTTGGAACACTCGTCCCCCTATTATTCCAACTAGAGGTAAGACCAAGGTACAACGTTCTTTAAAATCACATGTGTGGAAATTTTGTTATTCGAATGAAGAAAAAACTTTTAGTATATGTAATCTTTGTAAACAACATTTTAAATATACATCTGGTGGGACTGGAGGTTCAACGGGGTGATTAAAAAAATTTGATTAACAAGCATAGTAAAGAGTGGTTTGCATATATGTCTTCTCTTGAAGTTGTTGAAAATTGTATTGTTGAAGCATCGGCCAGAGGATCAAATATGGTTCAAAGTGAATTAAATACTTCGAACCCAAGTGGTCCTCTTACACATCGAACCTTTAACAAGGATCGTGATCGTGAAAACTTTGCTAAAATGGTTGTTGTTTGTGGTTTACCTTTTAGTTTTGGAGAACATCCGGGTTTTATTGCATATATTTGTGAAATATATAATCCTAGTTATAAAGGTTTATCAAGAAGCATGTTAAAAAGAGATATTTATGAATTTCAAGAAAAACATTGTCAATATTTACGTGCCTATTTTAAACTAGTTGATTGTAGAGTTGCTATTACTACTGATATGGGTCGTAGTCCTAATGGTTTTAATTATTCAACTGTTACTGCGCATTGGATCGATTATAATTGAAATTTACAAAAAAAAATTATTGGTTATAAAATTTGTCAAAAGAAAAAACCGGAATTTATATTGCTACTACTGTGTTGGAAATTTTAAATTTTTTTGGTCTTTGTGATAAAGTCGTTAGTATTACTTTACATAATGCTTCTGCTAATTTAAATGCTATTAATATTCTAGAACCTATACTTTTTCCTATTAGTAAATATGCTTTTCATGTTAGATGTGCCGCGCATATATTAAATTTGGTTGTTAGTGACAGTGTGAAATTATTTGAAAATAGTTGTGATAAAATTGATAATGCTTGTTTTTACATTTTTCATATGAGTAGTAGTAGTAGTAGAATTAATCAATTTAAAGAACTTTGTAATGCATTTAAACTTCCGTTTAGAAAAGTTCCGAAGCATGTAAAAACTAGATGTAATTCCTTTTATGATATGCTTGAAGTTGCTTATGCATATAGGCAACCTATTACTACGCTATTTAATAATCATAATGTTTATCCTGAATTAAAATTTAATGATAGTGATTGGGATGAAGTATAAGAACTTAGAATATTTTTGAAATCATTTTATGATACTACTAAAATTTTTTCTGGAATATATTATCCTACTATTTCTGAAATTTTAATACACATATGTGAGATTTCATCTATTTTTTCTGATTATAAAATAAATACTTTATTTACCTCTGCTATTGAAGTTATGATTACAAAAATTTAAGAAATATTTTTTTTCCTATTCCTCAAATTTATTTAACTGCAATTCTTTTCGACCCCGAATATAAAGAATATGGTGCAAAAGCTTTAGTTGAATGAATTTATCAGAATTTTAGATATTCAACCTGAAGAAGACCTGATTTGGTAACATGTCAAAATGGTATAATATTCTTTGCTAAAGAAATGTATGATAAACATTCATTCTTAAATAATGTTGAAAATCCTCAAACGTCTATGAATCAAGTAGGTGCTCATGGACGAGTGAAACATAAACTTGGTCTTGACTCTTCTAATATATGTGAATTTGTTAAATATCTTGAATAGGGTACGGATGGTATTACAAACGATGAAGGTATACCGCAACTATTGACTGGTGGAGGAATCGTGGAGCTCAATTTCCAAAACTTAGTAGGATGGTGAAGGATGTGCATGCAATTCAAGGATCATCAGTAGCTTCGAAGGCAGCTTTCAGCGCGACAAGATTTCAAACTGGAGACCACAGACATTCGTTAGCACAAGACAGTTTGGAGATATCAGTGTTATCTAGAGACTGGATAAATGCTGAGCGTAGAAATCAAGGACTTCCAAAGGTAGATAGTCAATTTGAACTTTTCATAGATTCAACTATTGGATGTGGTAGTGATGATGGCATCTAACTTCAAGATCGTTAACGAGCTTTACCAAGACCAGAAGTTGATCACAATCAATCCACAGCCGAGTTATAAAGAGGATTTACGGGACTATACAACTATTAGTATTACATTCGAGACTTAGTTGAAACAGAACCCTTCCTAGAAGGTGGCTGCGTGAGCTATGTACTCTTCTAATAGTTGTAAATTAAAATTGTAATTTGTTACAAATTTATATAAATTAAATTGATATTTTTTAATTTTTGTAATTATTTTATCCTTATTTTAATTTAATTTTTTTAAAATTACAAAATTCATTTATTTAATATTTACAAGATACAAGTTATAAATATAACTTATAAAATAAATATTAATGAATATAAGTAATAACTTATAAAGTGTAAACTTCAAAAGATTTTTAATTTTGAAAACTTTATTAGACTTAACTTGCAAACTTAATAACAAAAAAAAAATTAATAAAATATCTTTAAAATAAATTTAAGTAAAAAATAATAGTATAAATTTAAAAACTATTAATTTATACTTAAAAAAATAAAAAAAATAATTATATTTTCGTAATTTCAAAAAATATCATCCCGTTTATCCCGTCCCGTTCCATCCCGGTCCGTTCCGGTTCATTCCGGTTCCATCCCGGTATATAGTGGAACGGGACGGAACCGATGAATCATCCCGATATTTCCGATCTGATTCATCCCGATACCGGTCAACATACCGGTCAAAGGGTTCCGTTCCGGTCCGGTACCGGTTCATTCCGGTCTGGTGAACCGGTTTCGGTCCTTTGACTAGTCTTAGGTAAGGGTAGTATAGAAAAGGCAAGAATGAAACACCAAGCACACAAATAGAACGGAGGAAAAAATTGTAGATACAATTGTCCAACACCATTCCTTCTTGATATATGTAACCCAAATAAGAATTGGAATCAAAAGAAAATGCATGATAAAATATAATTACACTAAAAACTTAAAATTAGAAACTAAATAAAAAATCCAAATAAAAAATCGAATTGATTATATTATTTTATAAGAAAGTAGATTAAATTGTAATAATAACTAATTGAGTTGGTACAAATGAATTTGGGTCTACTTTTCGAAATATATGAGGTATGTGGAGAAAGTAAAAAATGATAATTTTCTACAACAAATGCATCAAACATACCTTTATATAGAATGATGAAATATTTGGATGGCTCTAGATGTTTCTGCTCTTAATTAAGAACTGATTCGTCTAGAGCCCAAAAGAAAAAGAGATTTACTTGAGATCCTTCTAGATTTTCATTCCATAGAGATGTAATTACTATTTTACCCTTTGCCTGAAGTTAAATTTTCGAAGATGCCAGTGATCGTCCATCACTTGGCTCTTCTATATTGTAATAATAAAATAATATAGTAGTGTATGTGTGTGTTGTGTTGTACAAAAATGGGGTTAAGGTGAGTGGAATGGCGGTAATTCGGTGAAGTGGGGTGAGGGTAATCGAGGTGAATTTTGGTAGTGGGAAGATGTGAGGGAATGTTAAGTTATTATTATTGTTATAATTATTATTATCTTAATAAAATATAATATAATATTTTTAAACGCACAAAAATTAAGTAGCAATAATAAATTATAAATAAAAAATACTAGCTTATTTATTAAACTAAAAACAAAATAAAACATATATTTTTTGTTATTTTTAAATCTTTTAAAATAACTTACTATAATAAAATAAAAGAAAAATATCTAATTTATATATAAAAGCAATATTTATGTAGCTAAAATGGTGTAATACCTTAAGTTCGGTACAAAATTACCTGTCTACAGTTTGCCCCACTTTGACTGGAAATAGGAAGACTTTTTAGACAAAGAAGTAGAGAACACAACAATTTTGACCGGACTCTTATTTGAAAGGAAATATTTGTGTAACCGAGTCTTTATTTTGGACATTTGACATATCCCAAGTTATAAGGAAATAAGGTCACAAGTAGATGTGATGATGAGTTGGAAGTTAAGTGAGGTTTCATCGAGATTCCAGGTCACGACTCTTGTCCTTACATTAAAAAAATGAAAGTTAATAGTCAAAAGGAAGACAAGAGTACAAGTTCATGTCTATGCAGCTTCTCTTGAGTCTTGAGTCTTGACTTTCAGATATCACCTTGATTTTTTGGGTGAGTATCTTGATCCTCAATTGGATTGAGGCTTAACTTGCCGTTTAGTGTCAGTCTTTGACACTCTTCAAAATGACAATTTAAATATGATCTTGAATGACTGCATGTTTTCTTGATCTAAAGCTAAATAAAAATAGATTTCAGTAAGTCAGGCTGCTACATGCATTGAAGAAGTTGATTTTGGCTATCATGTGATTGATCATTCTGAAAAGAATTGAAACTTTGTTCTTGAATTTTAAATTCATATTTCGCTTGAAGAAACCTGAAAATCATCATAAACAAAAGAAATAAACAAAAATTTAGCCCCAATTTTCACTGGAAAAATTTTGTGAGTTATTAGCAAATGTGAATTTAATAAATAAATAAACTCGTACTAGAAAGTGTTTATCCTAGGAGAAAGTAATCAAATCCCATTTTGTAGGAGGGTCCTGCTAATCCCATTGTCCAGGAGGGTCCTACTAATTTAAAAATCTCATTGTTTAGAAGGGTTCTGCTATTCTAATTCACATTGTTTAGGAGATACTCTAATTCCCATTGTTTAGGAGGGTCCTGCTACGCTAATTCTCATTGTTTAGGAGGGTCCTGCTACGCTAATTGTCATTTTTTATGAGGGTCCTGCTACGCTAATTCTCATTGTTTAGGAGGGTCCTGCTACGCTAATTCTCATTGTTTAGGAGGATCCTGCTAATCTAATTCTCATTGTTTAGGAGAGTCCTGCTAATCTAATTCTCATTGTTTAGAAGGGTCTTGCTAATCTAATTCTCATTGTTTAGGAGGACCCTGCTATCCTAATTCCCGTTGGTTAGGAGAGTACTGCTAATCTAATTCTCATTGTTTAGGAGGGGCCTGCTACTCGAATTCCCATTGTTTAGGAGGGTCCTGCTAATCTAATTGTCATTGTTTAGGAGGGTCCTGATACTCTAATTGTCATTGTTTATGAGGGTCTTGCTAATCTAATTCTCATGGTTTAAGAGGGTCCTGCTAATCTAATTCACATTGTTTAGGAGGGTTCTGCTAATCTCATTATGTAGAAGGATCCTATTAAACAAAGTCACATTATTTAAGAAGATTTTTCCAAACTGAATTATCAAATATAATCACCATAACATTTTATTTTTTATTTTATTAGTTTAGGAAATATTTATTCTAGGAGTAAAATGAAAAATAATTGTCTCAGACTACAAAATGTTTATTCTAGGAGAGAAAGAAAGAAAGAAAACAATAATAATGATAATAATGGTCTTTGAGTTGGAAATGTTTATCCTAGGAGGAACAATGCACGTAAATTTTCCTTTTTTTTTCTTGCAATAATATTAACAAATTTGTGTCTTCAAGATTTCTTTATGTTAGGAACATTTCCCTGTTAGAAACAAAGAATATTTATGATTTTCTTTAATGGTGGTCAATTTGTGGCAATGACTTTGAGGATAGTTTCTCCCATTGTTGCCAAGAGATGTCACATCTCTTGTAACGACCCGGGAGCACCCCCTAGAAGTTAGACGGCGTACTCGACCTCTCAGAGGTCTTATACAAGCCTCTTAGCTTTCATTCATTATATAGGTATGAAAAGTAATGCGGAATTAAAAATTTTCACAACATAACTAATAAGAAATTCTTTTATAAAACGAAGGAACACATTTCATCATCTCAATACAACTTCGACATGTCTTAACATCATAAAGTCACAACCCTTTACATTGAAAGAAACATACTAAGTCATAAAAATAAAGAAACTAAAAGAAACATAGTTCATGTCCTCAAACATATGAGGAAATACCAATCTTGAGAGAATCAACTTCCCAAACTTCACCTTCTAAGAACCTTCACTTGCCTTCCACCTATACTTTTAGAAATATTGAAGAGTATGGAGTTAGTACAAACATTATATTAAGTATGACAATATGCAAAAACATGCTTAAAGAGGACATTTAGTTAAAACATACTTTTCATGCTATTTTAGTAAAACCTTCATGGATCAAGTTTTACAAAGCATCTTGCAAGTCATCATTTTACATACCAGTAATACTTCCATAATCCTCAACATTTAGTGACATTCATCAAGTAATCCATTAATCAATTAGACCTTCCTATCCAAAGTAATCCTAAGACTAACCTAGATAAAACATGAAGAGACCGCTCATACAAGCTCTTCAATACACACCTAAATGATCCTTAAGACTATCAAAGATAAACATGCTTCATTTCAATTCAACAAGTCAACTTCCATTACTAAAGACACTATAGTAAACATACATGCACTTAGGAACTTCACATAGACCATCCTCAAAGACAACATACATGTGTTGACACTTAATTTTGGCCCTCCAATATATAAATTAATCATCGAGCTTCTTAAATTCCAAAAAAATTTAAATAATTGAATCTATAAAATTTTAAATATTTTTCAAGTTATTTTAAGTAATTTTTCATTTTAAAAATAATTTATATAGACTATATAATTTTTGTATATATTTATTATATTAGTATTTGAAAATCATCTCAAAAAGATTTTGGTTTTACTTAAATATTTGATTAATTAGTTTAGCTAATTTATAGTTTACATTTTTGAGTTAATTTTTTTATAATAAAATGAATTATTTTATTTCGTTAAGATTAAGAAACTCCTTAATTATTTTAATAAAAATAACACCTCATACACATTTAAGGCTATGTATATCGAGTTATAAACATATTTTTTAAAAATAAATCACTTAAAACAGATTATTATCGAGTTATAGAATATCAATTAAAATATATTTATAATTAAAAATAAACTGTAAGTAATTATTTAAATACTAATTAATATATTTAAATATTTATTTTTATTTTTACAGTTAAATTTTATTTTATTTTTAAATAAAATAAAAAGGTAAAACACGTTAATGTATTAATTGGTAAGTAGCATCAATTATGAGATTTGAATTAATTTTCATTAATAATAGATGATTAACAAATTAACACATATTAAGGAATTCAAAAAATATTTAAATTATTCAGTTTCCTTAAAATGCTGAAATTAATTTTAATCAAATTAAAACATGAATTTTTCCTTTTTTTTTTCTCTCTATCACGTTTTTCACTCTCCTGTTTGCAGAATTTTTATCCTCTTTTTTCCTTGACAGAGTATTTTTTATGTGAAAAAATTGTGATTTATTTTGATGGACAATAACTTATCAATATTAATTAAACATGGTTGCAGATGTGATTCGTCTTGTTGGTATTTGTTATAGTTTTCTGATTTGTTTTTAGTAATCTCTGTTAATTCATTGTATTAAGAGTTATAAGATTGTATGATATTTGTTTTTTTTTGTTTGGTAAATTTTTTGTTATTTGTGGATATGTGTAATATTGATGAAAAAATCATATAAAATTGGCCAACATGATGTTAGTTGTCTGAATTGCATATTAATATGGTATGAAATATGAAATGCTAGTTTGTTTGTCTGTTTCTGATTTGTAAAGCAATGTTTGTACTATTTTTTTGACATTTATAATATGAAATGTGTATTATTTTGATATTAAAGATTTTTATTTTATTTTTTAATGGCATATTTTTTGGGAACTATTTTTAATGAGCATTGATTTTCCATGTTAGGTGATACCACGACAGTTGATATGTATGCTATTGTTGAAGGACCAAAAAGTACATAGTAAATTTAAACACAAGGTGTGTACTTGCGGGAGATTTCACCATTCATGTAATTGCAGTTCTTAGATACAGGATACTTGCATGAAGCATATTTCTGTTCTGCCTTTTATAACCTGAAGAATCTCAGAGGTGCATAAGTCATCCCTGTTGAATCTATCTCCTGCGAGAGTACGTGGGATATACCCAGTTATATTTCAAAGCCTAAATTGATGGCATACGATCCAAGTAGATCAGTTAGAAAATCGCATGTTGAACGCTGGAAGGAGTTTGCTGATGTGAAAACTTATAAAAACAATGGAAACAACTTAGTTCGTTAAAGAAAACGCAACAAGAAACTCAACTTTACTCCTATAAATAAGTAATATAGTTTATGTGGGAGATTCTCTAACCAACAACAACTACTATAAGCCTAAGTGGTAATACAACGTCTTGCCCACATTACCAAAACTGTCCTATACTTTGTCATTATATAGAACACCTTAACTAAGTGGATTCACAAGTCTATGAAAAAACAACAACATAAGGAGTCATATAAAAAGTATAATTCTTTATACTCATGATGGCTACATGGTTTATGAGACTTGAGTTAATATGAAGTCACATCCCTATATAGGTACTCAATACTACTACAATATACGTAGCTCATTTTTAAAAACAAAACTTGTTTCTTTGGTTTGAGATAATTACTCAAAACTATAGATTAAAGCTCTCTCTGAATCGGTCTTTACCGTTCTTGTTCAAATGTGACAACATTTTTAAACTCTTGGGAATACTTAGTTCCCTTATAACTTTTGGAGAAATGATCTGAGCTCTTTACTCTTTGTGTAACTTTCAACTGAAGCCTTAAAACAAAGTTAAAATGTTTGTGAAAGACTTCTTGAAAAGTCTCTAAGAACTTCATAGACTTGACTCTTAAATTTACTTGAATTTGAATTTTTGGATTCAAAGTTATGATTGATATTTCTAGATGATTTCTAAGAGTTTAGTATTCATTGAGAATTGTTAGAATCAATGGAAAGTATTAGTACACTTTAGAAGGATTTAAACGTCTAAATGATGAAAAACTTGTGAAAAATGATGATTTGGGTAGATTCGAGGCGCGCCGCCCCAGGCCATAAGTTATTGGGGATCATTTCTAGCAATTGCTGTCGTGTCTCCCCAGATCTCCTGGGGCAGGGGGGGTGCGTCTCCCCAACCTTTTTGGTGCAACGGGGGCGCATCACCCAGGCAAAACTGATGAACTTTTCCTCTCGTTTTTGGACCTTAAATCGATTTAATTAGTTTTCTTCTCTTAAATTCACATTAGATTCATGTAACCAAATCATATACACAAGTATCTAACTCAATGTAACTCTAATAATTGACATTAAACTCTCAAGAACTCCTCAATCTCAATCAAAATTCAAGAACAAAAGATTCAAGAACACCGATCAAGAATATTTAAACTTCCAATCTTTTTAGGATGAATTTGTGCTGAAATAAATATGTTTGGCACGTGGTGAATGAACCCAACATTATAAAAGTCTCACATATCTTGTAGGATCAAATTCTTGATGAAATCCAAAGTCAAGACGTAATATTGATCTTTTTTCTCCTTTATTCTCCTTCCTTTAATTTGTATTGTGAAGTTCAACTTTTCTAAACTAACTAAAATCTTATTGTACCCCAATTAATCACTTTAAAACGAATTAGAATAATACGGTATAGAAAATACCACAACACCCTTCCGAAATCCGTATTGGACATTTCCTTATTTGAATAGTCCAACTTTCACTAGGCATATCTCACTCATACAAACTCGGAATTATGCAAACTCGATGGCATTCGAAAGATTATCCCAAGATTTTTCCTACGATATATGGAAACAAGTCTAAATCATCTTGATCTAGGATTTATGATCTATTGAATTTAATGAAAGCTCAACTTTAACAGACTTAGCAAATTCCCCAAATTTTATATTCTTTAAACAAATGACCATTTCCAATTTATAACTTTTTTCTAGTTCTTTCTAGTTACGAGGTGTTACAATATCTACCACTTGGTAACATTCATCCTTAAATGAGATCACTCTTAGTTGGCTAAGGGTATAACATCTAACATTCATCTCAAGAACCCAACAAGAAATGCAAAATACAACATGCAATCTCATAATTAAAGATTACTAAGAAGAGAATTAGTACCTTGATGTGGAATTTCTCCGAATTCGAAGAGATGTGGGTATATTTTCTTCACATCTTCTTCAGCTCTCCAAGTAGCTTCCTCAACAAACTGGTTCCTCCAAAGAACTTTGACTAATGCTACTTCCTTAGTCCTTAACTTGCGAACATGGAAATCTAGAATCTGAACTGGATTCACTTCATGAAATAAGCTATCCTTGATCCCAATATCTTCAGTTGGTATGATCGACGAAGGATAGCCCATGCACTTTTTCCATATGGATATGTGAAAAATAGGATTGAACGACGTCTAACTCTTGTGGCACCTCCAACTCATAAGCTCAATACCCACCCTTTTGGATATTCAGTAAGGACCAATATATCAAGGACTGATTTTCCCTTTCTCACCAAATCTCATACACCATTCATGGGTGAAACTTTCACGTAGACCCACTCATCTACTTCAAAATATAACTCCCTTCTCCCAACATTAGTGTAGGATTTTTGACGACTTCGCACCATTTTCAACCTCTCATGAATCACTTTCACCTTCTCCATAGCTTAATGAACTAAATTTTGTCCTATCAACCCCACTTCACAAACTTCAAACAATCCAATAAGAGATCTTCATCTTCTTCCATAAAGATCTTCATAAGGAGACATTTGGATGCTTAAGTAGTAACTATTGTAGCGAACTCGATTAGAGGTAGGTGATAATCCAAATTACCTTATAAGTCAATAACAGAAGACCTCAATATATCCTCTAAGGTCTAAATAATGAGCTATGCTTTTCCATCTATCTGAGGATGAAAGGCAGTACTTAGGTTCACCTTTGAGCCCAAGCCTTTTTGGAATGCCTTCCAAGTCTGTGCAATAAATTACGCACCTCTGTCTGAAATAATTGAGAAAACAACCCCATGAAGTCTAACCACGTCTTGATTATATAACCTGGAATATCTTCTGCTGAATGGGTAGTATTTATCGGCAAAAAGTGGGCTAATTTTTTCATTCTATCGAAATCACCCAAATAAAATCATGTTGCTAGCAATACCTTGGCAAACCTGTGATGAAATCCATATTAATCATCACCCACTTCCATTCTAGAAGTTTTATATTCTGATTCAAACATCCGGGCCTTTGGTGCTCTACTTTAACTTGTTGGCAATTCAGATACCTAGCAACAAATTCTGCATTACCCTCTACATATTACTCAACCAATAAACTTATGTTAAGTCACAATACACATTTATGGACCCCGGATGAATGAAATATCTGGAGCTATGAGCTTCCTCGATGATCCTCTCTTGTAGTTCATCCACCCTTGGTACACATGATTTACCTTGACACCTCAATACGCTATCTTCCCTTGTTCAAAAGCCAATACTTTTTGCTTATGAAGATTTTCTTTCAACTCAAAAAAGTTGGGTCTTGATCTTGCTTCCCTTTAAATTCTAACACTAATGATGATTCAACCCTATTCATCACCACTACTCCTCTTCGGTGGAATCCATTAGTCGGACTACCAAGCGTACTAGTCTATGCATGTCTCTTTTTAGTTTATTCTTCTACTCCCCCCAAATGGGCAGTAATACTCATAGACAACTTTTTCAAGGCATCAGTAACAACATTGGACTTATGTGGGTGGTAAGAATTACTCATGTCATAATCATTAAGTAATTCTAACCATCTCTTTTATTTGAGATTAATCTCTTTCTGAGTGAAAACATATTGAAGACTCTTGTGGTTAGTGAACACATCAACATGAACACCATACAAAAATGATGCCATATCTCCAAAGCAAACACTACAACAACCAACTCGAAGTCATGGGTTGGTAATTCTTCTAATGAACCTTCAATTGCCAAGAGGCATAAGCAATAGGTTTACCATTTTTCATTAAAACACAACCCCAAACAAACTGTACATGCATCACAATACACCAAAAAACCTTGAGTACCTTTTGGTAAGGTCAAAACTGTGGTAGTAGTCAACCTGTTCTTCAATTCCTGAAAATTTTTCTCAAAAACTTTACCATTGAAATCTCATTGTCTTCTGAGTTAACTTGGTCAAAGGGAATGAAATAGATGAGATCCCATATAAGAAGCTTTTATAATAGCCATCCAAACCCAAGAAACTCCAAATATCAGTTGGAGATGTGGGTCTAGACCAATTCTGCATTGCCTCGATCTTTTGGGTATCAACTCTAATTCTACACCGAAACTATGTGGCCCAAGAACACCACATACTTAAGCCAAAACTCATATTTATAGAACTTAGCATATAACTCCTTATCTTTGAAAGTCTGAAGAACTATACTGATATGGATAGAATTATCTTCCTTATTCCTCAAATAGATTAGAATGTCATCAATGAAAATGATAAAAGATATCTAAATAAGGCTTGAATACTTTATTCATAATGTCCATGAATGTGTAGGTGCATTGTTTAAACTGAACGACACGGACCAGGAACTCATAATGACCATAAAGAACCTTGAATACAGTCTTGGGAATATCACACTCCTTACTTTGAACTGATGTTAGCCAAATCTGAGGTAATTTGTTTTTAAAAAAGAAGCTCCCTGAAGCTGATCGAAAAGATTATCAATTCTTGGAAGAGGATACTTGTTCTTGATGGTAGCCTTGTCGAACTAATGGTAATCTATACACATCCTAAGAGATTCATTTTCTTTATCACAATAAGACTAGAGCGTCTTAACATGAGATACTTGGTCGAACAAAACCCTTATAAAGGAGATCTTTCAAGTAATATTTTATCTCTTTCAGCTCTGCTGGTGAGATTCTGTATGGAGGAATAGAGATAGGATGAGTATCGAGAAGAATGTCTATGCCAAAGTCTATTTTTTAAGGAGGGATTTAGGGTAGATCATTTGGAAAATATTCTACCATAAGAACTGACTAAATGGGAGATATCTCAACACTTGAGTCATTAATCAGACCAAGTGATAGACACACCCCTTAGAAACTAATTTTCTTGCCTTAAGGTGCAAAATGAAACTACCCTTAGGCACTGTTGAACTACTTTTCCACTTTAAGACTGGATCATTAGGAATTTGGAACTTAATTAATCCAATGGAGGAATAATAGACATAAAGCTGGTCTATACCTAGAATGACATTGAAATCTACTATGTCTAACTCAATTAAATCATCCATGGTGTCTTTGTTATTAATGGAAATTACAAAATTATGATAAACTAACTTTGCTAGAATAGACTCCCCAATAGGTGTAGAAACACAAAAGGGTTCACAGAGTTTGTTAGGAAGAACATCAAACTTATTATCAACATAAGGGGTTACAAAAGATAAACGTGCTCCTCGGTCTAGCAAAGCATAAACATCAAAAGTGACAACTTTTGTCATAAATGTGACAACATATAGAGAGTTCTCTTTCTCTTGGACGCTAGTGATCATATAAAGATGGTTTGTCCTCTACCAGTACCTAAAGTAGCTACTCTAGGTGCAGCCCTGTCTGGTGGGAAAACTAATCAAGACTGGGCTCTATTACCCTGATTCCCATAAACTTTCTTGTTCTTATGTCACTTCTTGAAGTGACCCTCTTGTCCACACTTGAAACAACCTGGACGTCCATCACGAAACTTACATGGGTAAAATGTACCACACCTAAAACATGCAGGATCCTAGTCACCTCCTTGTGCCACATTACCCTGAGATTGTGAAGGTATATTTATGATGTTTTGTGAATTATGACCATTATACTCACCCTTTGTTAATGGGTGCAGGTGCACTAGAAGATGATGAAATAGATCCCTTTTAGTTTGATGAATAGTTCATATTATTTTTTTGCTGTCTGGACTCTTTCTTTTGTTTCTAAACTCGTCCCTGTCCCTCAACTTTTCTTCCTCAACCAGCTGCACATAAATCATCAATATCGCTATATGCATGTCCCTAATTAGCATAGCTGCCCTGCCTTCTTTGCTTAACAGACGGGATGACCCAACAACAAACAGGCTCATCCTACTCCTCATATCCGCAACCATCTCCAGACCATAACGAGATAGTTGGGTGAAATTCAACCTATACTTATGAACACTTAATGACTCTCGCTTAAGAGTGAGAAACTCTCGTACGTTGGCCTCTTTCAGTTCAAGGAGAAATAAACTCCCCAAGAAGGCCTCCTCAAAACAGGTCAAACTAGCGGTGGTGCATCCTCAACTCTATTCTTCTTCCATTGATCGAAATAAGTCCTAGCAATATCCTTCATCTAATATGTGGCTAGTTCTACTCTCTCAATATTGATAACATGCTTAACATCAAATACCCTCTTAAACTCCTCAATAAAATTTTTTGTATCCTCAGTAGTGCCCGAACAAGTGAAGCTTAGAGGGTTCATCGTCAATAAGTCACGAATCCATGAAGTGTCACCGTTATCTTGTCGAGATCCTTTTTATTTCCCAACCTGGTTAATCACAAATTGAATTAGCAACCTTAGTAATTCCCTTAACTCAACATTAGTGACTTCCTCTTGAAGTTTCACTTCAGGTGCATTTGGAAACTCTTGCTCCTCAATATTATGCCTAGCAAAGTCACCTCTGACAACACATCATGAAGTCATGATTATATGAAAACACGAGCAAGCATGAATTAGAAGGAAACTTTTTAGAGATCAAACTCTAACACATGAAATGAGTATGAAAGAAGTGAGAAATTTTCCTAAGTGTTGCAGACTCCTAATTATAAATGTGGCATGCTTCACACAAATAATTAGGACTCTACATACATTAATTCATAGAATTAATAAGACTGTTTAACTCTGTGCTCTGATTACAAGTTTGTCACGCCCTGAGCCTACACCTCGGACATGGCTGACACTCGAGAACCAATGCTTGTCCCAAGCAAACCCTTGCCTTGGCTTACTTACTTAGCGATAGACTTAACTTAAGAAGATAAACTCAAACAAAACTTAAAATGTTATAGAGAATACATTTAACTAGCTAATAAGGCAAACTCAATCTCAATATAAGATAATCAAATGAAAATACTAAAGAACTCATATCTTACCGTCTATGAAGCCTCTAAAATAAAGAGGGATGTGGGACAAGACCCATGATCATCCTAACAAAGAAAAACTGAAAGCAACAGAAAAATAGTCCTCCAAAATGAAAAAAGGCTCACTAACTTACTCCGAGTGCTCAACTAGATCAACGAGTCGTTGCGTTCTGATCCTTGTTACATGCTTCTGCATCATAAGATGATGCAAACCAATAGGCATCAGTACATTGAATATACGAGTATGAGAATTCAAATGCTAAACACAACATAGGCTTGAAAAGAATCTAATTGAAACAGTTACCTTGACTTTACTAAACTCCTCAATAACTTAACTCAAATATAAAGTAATAAAGCATATTACAACATATAGAGAACTTCTAAAAACAGTTTAAAAAACATAGTTTATTAAAGAAAATGCAATAACAAATTCAACTTTACTCATATAATAAAGTAAGATAGTTTTTGTGGGAGTTTCTATAATTTACAACCACCAGTATGAGCCTAAGTAGTTGTATAACATCTTGCCCACGCGACCACAACTTTCCTATACTTTCCGTCATATAAAACGCCTTAACTAAATGGATCCACTAGTCTATGCTATAAAGAAACTTAAGGATTCATCTAAAAATTATGATCCTTTATTAGCCAAGATGAATACATAGTTTGTGGAGACTCGAGATAATATGAACTGCATCCCTATTGGTGCTCAATAGTACTCCACAAATATATTTATCTCATTTTGTTTTTTAAAGAACTTATTTCTTTGGTTTGAGAAAGTTACTCCAAACTTTAGCTTAAAAACTCTCTTAGAAATCGATGTTTCCCTTTCTTGTTCAAATGTGATAACACTTTTAAACTCTTGGGAATACTTATTTTCCTTAAAATTTTTGGAGAAAAGAACTTAACTCTTTACTCTTTTCTTAACTTGAAACTTAAGTCTTAGAACAAAGTTAAAATGTTTGTGATAGACTTCTTTAGCAGACACTAAGAACTTCGCAGACTTGTTCTTAACTTTCCTTGAATTTGAATTTATGGATTCAAGGTTATGATTCATATTTTTGGATGATTGAGATTATTCAGAAGTCATTTAGAGTAGTAAGAACCAACGGAAAGTGTTATTAAACTTTAGAAGGACTTAAACGGACTGAACAATGAAAAACTAGGTAAAAACGACGATTTGGACACATCTCGAGCGTGCTACGCCAACCCCTATGTTAGTGGAGCTCATTTTTGGCGCACTGCTTGCGCGTCACCTCTGCCCACATGGGGAAACAGGGGCGTGTCACCCCATCCCTCTTGGCGCAATAGGGGCACGTCGCCCCATTATCGCCCCAGGCAAAACTGACGAACTTTTCCTCTCATTTTCTGACCTTAAATCGATTTAATCAGATTATTTTTCTCAAATTCACATTAGATTCATGTACCCAAATTATATACACAAGGATTTAACTCAAAGTAACTCTACTAATTGACAGTAAACTCTCAAGAACACTTCAATCTCAACCCAAATTCAAGAACAATAATCAAGAACATTCAAACTTCCAATCGTTTTAGGACAAATTCAAGCTGAAAGAAACATGTTAGGCATGTGGTTGGATGAAATAAATGTTATGAAAGTTTCACATACCTTGTAGGATCAAATACTTAATGAAACCTGAAGTCAATTCCTTACAAAGACGACAAAATCTTGATCTTTCTTCTCCTTTCTTCTACTTTGTGTTTTCTCCAAGCCCTAGCGTAAACTTCAACTTTTGATAACTAACTAAAATATGAATTTATCCCAATTAATCATATAAAATGAATTAGAATAATAGGTTATGGAAAACAAAAAAACATCCTTTAAAAATCTGGATTGCACAGTTCCTTATTTGAATAACCCAACCTCAAATAGGCATATCTAGCTCATACAAACTCGTAATTGCGCAAACTCAGTGGTGTTGGAAAGATTATTCAAAGATATTTATTAGAATATCTGGAAACATTTATAACTTATCCTGATATAGAATTTATGTTCGATTGACAACTTTAACACACTTAGCAAATTTCTAGATTCTTTTATTCTTTCCAAAAATGACTATTTCCGATTTCTAACTTCTTTCTAGTAATGGGGTGTTATAGATAATTTATTGAAGAATTCCTTGAATGGTTATTTCATCCATATAAAATGATGAATCGAGAGAAGATATTCATAATTTTGAAAAAATGAATGGAGAACTCACTCATAAAGCGTGGTTACACTTTAAAAGTGTGCTGTTGCAATGTCCAAGATATGGCTTCCTCAATGAGCCACTACTACAACAGTTTTACCAAAGTCATGCTATTATGAATAAATGATTGTTTGATTAACTCATTCAGGGAGGTATAACTAAGAAACCGTTAATAGAAGCGCCAAGGTGCTTAATAAGATGACCAAAATTAACCAAGCTTGGTAATTATGTGTCACTTCCATGCTTGGGGAAAAGGAACATGAAGATAAAGACCAAAAGAATTGCTAGACTGACTAGTCAACTTGAAACATTATCAAAATATATTATTGGAAGTGGGGAAATTTTAATGAATGTAATGTCCCAGAGAGTGTATTATGACGAGGTTTACATGAGAGGTGAAATTTTTTAGGGTTTTCAGCAAAGTTATCTAAGGCTAATCGAAAATCAAATTTGGACAAAAAAGAATGATGAAACTTTGTTCAAAAAGGAATGTAAAGATGATACATACACGCAACCTTTCAATCCACATGATATGATGAAGACACCAACCGATCATTTGTTGACTATAATCTTCAATAAAATGGAGGGTTAACATATGATTTTGCAAGGGATGAAAAGTGACGTATCATATTTTATCCACCACCATAATCTCACATTCATCCTGCGTTAAGTCTCTTGAAGAAAATATGGGTCAGCTAATTGCTCTTGTGCATGGTAATACTTCTGAGAATTCTAAGTCTGATGGAAATGAAAATCAGAGGGATCCCATCAAAGTTTCAGCCGTAGTTACTAGATCTTGAAAGACTTCCCATAAAATAACAAGGCGCGATAATGTAGATTCTCAAAGGGTGATTAACAATGATAAATTATCTATGGATAAGACACAAACAAAAGAAGTTGAAGGTGAGCCGAAGTAAATGCAAAAGAGGTCGGTATTGAAGCCTCATCTACATTGCCTCAAATTAAGTTAAAACCTTCTTCTCACCAAAGAATGAAAAAGAAAAATGACAATATAAAATTCAAAGAGTATACGAAAATAGTGAAGGATTTGAAAGTGAATATTCCATTAGTGGATTCCTTGACGGAAAAACAGGGTTATACCACATATATAAAATAATTGGTGACAGAGAAGAGGGCGATAGATGGTGAAACAATTGAATTACTACAAACATGTGGTGCAATACTGACAAAGAATATAGTCCTCAAGAAAGATGATCCAGGACCTTTCACTATTCCATGCACTGTTGGTGCATGTAATTTTGCAAATGCCTTGTGTCATCTTTGTGCAAGTATAAATTTGATGCCATTGATGATATTTAATAATCCCGGGCTTGATGAAACACGACCAACAAGTATGAGGCTCTTAATACCTGATCGTTCAATAAATATGTCAGTTGGTATGGTCTATGATGTGCTAGTGAAGGTTGACAAATTTGTGTTCCCGGTTGGTTTTGTAGTGCTTGTTTGAGATAGATATTGACATGCCAATTATTCTTGGTAGACCATTCTTGTCCATTATAAAATCTTTGATTGATGTGGAAGGTGGTGAGTTGAAGTTCTAAGTTAATAATGAAGTAGTTAGCTTCAATATTCATAAATCATTGAAATATCCAAGTGATATGAACATTGTATCTCACATCGATTAGATTGATGAAGGTGTGGTAAGTATTGGAGAGGTGGTTTATCGTGAGAATTCATTAGATTAAGTGCTACTTAATTATGATAAATCAAAAATTAGTGACTATGATAAAGTCGTGGCTTCACTTGTAGGTGTAGGCTCAAAAAATTCATTTGAAACAAAGCATCATCTTGATTTTCTAGTCGAGAAACACCACTCACCAAGCTATCTATTATTGATCACCAAAACTATAATTTAAAGAAACACCCGCCTCATCTTAAATATGTCTCTTTGGAGGCCAACAACACACTTATGGTGCTTATCTCTATTGATCTTAAACAAGAGAAAGTGGAGATATATATCATTGTGTTGAACATGCACATTAGAGCCTTGGGTGGTTAATTACCGACATCGTGGTAATTTTGCCTAGTGTATGTGCTCAAAATAATTTATTTCGCTGAATATTGAAAACCAAACATTGAGCATCAACGATGGATAAATCCTCTAATGCAAGAAGTGTTGATAAATACGATTATAAAGTAGTTAGACCCATGAGTCATTTTTCCAATTGCGGAAATCCAATTGGTAAGTCAAGTTTAATATATTCCTAAAAAGGGTGATATCATGGTAGTTCCAAATGAGGAAGTTTAGCTTGATATTGCTAGAATGTGACCTGGTGACCTGTTCATATGGATTATCAGAAGCTTAACTCATGGACCATAAATGATCATTTCCCCATGCCATTTATCAACCAAATGTTTGATAGGCTTGTGGGCAAAGGGTGTTATTGACTTCTTGATAGATATTAGCGGCATAACCAAATTTTCATTACACCCGAGGATCCTGAAAAAATAATTTTTATATGCCCTTAAGGAACACTTGCCTTCAAACGTATGCCTTTTGGGTTATGTTTTGTGCAGACTACCTCTCCACTATGCATGTTATCAATCTTCATAGATATGGTAGAGGATTCCATGGAAGTGTTCATGTATGATTTTTCAGTCGTTGGAGACTTTTAAAGAATAGTTGAAGTGTTTGGAGATGGTTCTTAAAAGTCTAGAGTCAAATTTTGTCCTTAATTGGGAACAAGCCGCTTTAGGTGATAGAAGGAATTGTCCTTGGGCATGAAATTCCTGGGGATATTATTGAAGTTGATCAACCTAAAATCCAAGTAATTGAATATTACCTTCCCGAATTTCGGTAATGGGAGTATGAAGCTTCCTTGGTATGTCAGGTTTTATAGGGGTTCATCAAAGACTTGTCCAAGATTGCTATTCCGTTGTGCATGCTTCTTGAGAAACAAAGCACGTTAGTCTTTGATAACACATGTCTGGATGCTTTAAATATGTTGAAGGAGAAACTCGTCTCGCACCCTATCATTTTAGCACCCTATGTAATCTCCATTTTGAAATGATGTGTTATGATAGTGGCTTGGCACTAGGGGATGTTCTTGGGCAACATAAAAATAAGTTTTTTCATCCCTTTATTCTCTTAACATAACCTTGAATTGTGCTAAAAAGAATTACATCACCTTTGATTTTTTCTAAAAACAATTACTTCATGACTGAGCAGGAGTTGCTAGATCTTGTATATGGGTTTGAAAATCTTAGAGCCTACTTTGTGATAGTTAGTGGCAAACAAAGAGGAAAACCGATGTGTGCTCCTTCTTCAAGAATTTTGACTTTGAAATGAAAGATAGAAAGGGATGTGAAAACCAAGTAGTTAACCACCAATAAAGGCTAGAATAAGATCCGAATGTGGTTGATTAGAGAGATATCGATGATGATTTCCTAATGAATTAGTAATGTTAATTTCTACACCCTCTAATCCTGCATATTCTGATTTTGCTATATTTATTGTATGCAGGTTGTTATTTGATGATTTGAGTAGACATAAAAAGAGGATATTATTATTTGATGTGAAGAAGTATGTATGGGATGAACATTTCCTCTTTACAGAAGGTGCTGAAAATATTATTTCGTGTTGCATACCTGAAGTGCAGGTGAAAGAAATAGTAGAAGTATGTCAAGCTTCGCCTGCAGATGGGCATCATGGAGGCATCCGTGCATCACCCAAGGTTTTGCAACGTGGCTATTATTGTCCCACTTTTCTCAGGGATGCTCATGACTTTTGCGAAAGTCGTGTTCAATGTCAAATGCAAGGGAGTATCTCCTAGAGACATGAAATACCACTTTCACAAACCCTTAAAATTGAGTTGTTGAATGTTTGGGGGATTGATTTCATGTGTACGCGCATACAATGTCTATTTATGTAATCTTAATAATTTTTGCCGCACCTCTTTTTTTCTCAAACATGAGTGTGTGTTGTAGTTTATCTAATTACAAGAGTAGGGAAACAAAATATGGGATATGAAAATAAGAAAAAATATGAATTGAAAGAAGATTTTTTCTCATATATCTAAATCATAAATTTAGTTATACTTTTTTTCGTTGATTGATATTTTGAGTCTTTTGTTTCTTCTTCGTTAGAGAACCTCAAAATGTGAGTTATTTTATAGAATATTTTTTAAAGATTGTTTAATATCGAACCTGGGAGTCCCTTTAATTAAACTCACATGTCTGTACAAAATAGACCAACCGTCTCAAAAGACCTAACAAAATCAAAAAGAAAACGGACAGTCCAAAGAGAATTTGACAACCTTTATATTCCGACCTTAACACTTAGGATTTCTAAATTGAACTCACTCATATCCTCACCCATGTCAGCAATGAGCTTTCCTAAATTGTACTTTCCTTGGCATTTTTCTTTGAGCTATAAATATCTTTGTTTGTAATGTGAAACAATTTATCTTTCTCAGGTCAGAGTGGTTTGTATCATGTTTTGTCTGCTCCCTTTTCCAATTCTTTTCATAGAATGTAGAATTTCTTTTTCTATCTTTCTAATCATAAATTGTTGTTATTTTTGTTATTATTTTTATATCAAATGAAGCAATTTAGAGATGTTCTACATTATATACTTCTTTGGTCTTTTCATAGAGAATTGTAAGCTCCATATCCTCAATTATATTTTTATGTGACTATTTTTATGTACATGATTATACTATGTTTTTCTATATTTCCCAAAGTAAGAATTTATTTAAGGGATGAGAATGTAACAAAACCACTAGTTCCATTTCATACAATTAAAGTTTTACTTAATACATCAATAGCACCTTAGATTAGATTTTGTTTAGACACTTGAACTATAATTATACCCATTTTCTTGAGTTAGCCTTCAAACCTCAAACATGTTGCGATAATATTGATGTGTATAATTAAATGGGATTTAATATTGTGAACATATCTACCCACTGATATTTTTGAATGAGAATGGAAGTCTTTCAAAAATATTAACATATTAATCATGTCTTTTAAATCTCAATTTGAAATAGATTGTAGATCGAGTGTCTACATAAAATTTACTGAAAAATTATATTAAGCCTTACCTGTTAGTAATTACTCAAATATTCGATATGCTATGTCCAACCACTACATTTGTAGTAACTCTACTTACCAAGAGTTAGTCACCTATGAAGCTATCACTTGGTTTTAACAAGAATTTGAACTCTGATCTCCCATATTTTTACCCACTTTAATGATTGTTAGACCGCAAACTTGATTTTGCAGCAATGTATCTGAGTGGCTACTTATCGATATGGTTATGATATATTCGTTTTTTCTATCTCTTAGACGAATTAGGTATGATAGTCGTACATATGTAGTTGGTGCATTATCTTATTTGAGGAAAGTTAGAGAAACTTTTAAAGACAAAATAGAGAAGTATGAAATGTTCCTTGATGTTATGGAAGAATTTAAGGCTTTAAGGCTTGCAACTAAAATTTTCCTATTGTCATGATCCTATTTACTTTCTTTTCTTATTTGTGATTTATGTAGGACTAAGACTTTGAACGTGTCCCACATAATTGATATTTTTGGTGTCATACAAAAAGTTAGAGAACAGTTCAAAGGGAACCCTAGTTTAATTATTGTATTTAACGCTTTCACGCCCAATGACTATGAACTAATTGACTAGCCAATTGAAATGATATAAGTGAACTCGACTTCTCTTGATTCCACTAGTCCCAATGTGTAAAGCCACTCCGATAAAGTACTCTAAAAATTGTGGGCCACCTCTCTTAAAACCCCGTAATATCTTAGAAAATCTCAGAATTGAAAGCCTATGAAAAATTCCGAGCATCTTCTGCTCCTCTGGAGGCACTACTCCGACTACCATCATCCTGGGTCCAAGGTGTCTCTGTTGTGGGCAAACCCTGCTAGCATGGTGCTGGTGCTAGTGCTTGTGTTGGATCTGCAATTGAAGCTGCGTTGTTGCACACGCAAAGCACAATCTATAACTGCATGATGTCTCTCTTAAGCTTCAAGGCTATTGCTGGTTCGGGTAGTGGCTGGTCTGGTCTTAAACCTACCGACAAAACTTATTCCTGATCTACCGGAGGGTCCACTTTATTATCCATATTCGTTTCTTTATCTTGGGTAAGTTCTAATCCCCTATTCGGTAAGGGAGGTTGATCCCTACCTCGAGTCACTAAGCTATTCTTAAGTTCCGTCCTAGTAAAAGAGTGACACCTGTAAGATTCATGGAAAAAAGTAACACATACCCCACATGAAAGTGATACGATAGACGAAGATTACTAAAGAAACCCTATAGCCTTCCAAATATAGGATACATACGTCTCTGCACTGAACCATAAGACTCTACCTTGTATTCGATCTATTTAAGTGCGACTAGTGAATTTTGGCTCTAACACCAATCAATCACAACCTAATTCCTGGAGTCATGATAACACCCAGTATAACTCACTAGCAAGTAAACCATCCCTAATTAACGACAAGTAATGAGTATAAGGGTATAAATTAAAAAAATAACACCAAAACAATAAAATGAGACAAAAGTGGAAGAAAACCAAAAACTATAAACGTACAATCACTCGCAGAACAGAGAAGTCAAAAGTACAAAGCTAACTAAAACAAGAGTAAAAGCACGAAAAGTTGGCCACAACCATAGACATCTCAAAAGCAAAAGGCTAGCTAAATCTGTACAAAAGGAAACATGCTAATCCGGACTTTCACACACTCAAATTACACCTTTGTAAAGAATAATAAATGATCGTTATCAAGTAAAGAACCCAACATGTAGGTTGTGGTCGATCCCACAAAGAATACGGTTTATACTTAACCTTAACTTACAATTATATTCGTTTAGCAGACTTATTTCTGAGAAAACAAAGTAAAGGGGGGGGGGGTTGGGTAAAAAATAAGGATAGTTGCTAAGAGGGCAAGTAAGCAAGATTCAAACTTTAGTTGTTATCAATGAGAGAGAGAAACTAGGGTGTAAGTGTTCCCGTAAGCTCATATTATAGTAATCCTAGTAATAGTAATCATTTCCTAGTGTATCATATGCAAAGTGGTATGTTTTGTATCCATAAATCCTTGATCCGATAAATAGAGAATTTCAACTTGCACCTTAGTTTGGCTACGTGTGTATACTTTACTAACCCTTACCTCTAGCTCATGATAGATATCACATAAATGTATGACTTAGTTTTCATCCTCGCACCAATTAACACTAGACTATTAGATAGTATCACACTAAATCTATGTTGATAATTATTTTCTTATAAACTACCTCCTAGGTTTGGCAAGTAGTAACAAGAAGTTGATAATTCACCAAGGTATCAACTTTTCAAAAATTTCACTAGGGCCCTCACTTAATAAGAAATCCTTCCCACACAAAAGATATAAATTTTGAGAATTTTAATATTCATTCAACACTCACAATTAGAAGTAAATTCAAGTAAAATTAGTGCTCAATACCCATATACTTATCCTTATTTTCAGTACTTAAGCTCTCCAAACTAGTTGGTAGGATCACTATAGGACTTTCTTGGCTTGTAACGTAGGCTTAGGGTCATGTGTTGTACATTTGGGTACTTCATAGTGACGTTTTACCCTCGTTGACAATAAATTAGGCTTTTTTTTTACGTCTTTTTGCCCTATTTTTAACATCCTACATTTTTATCTTCTTTCCCTTTGACTCTTTTCACCATGGATGTGAGTCTTGACTTTGAAGCTCTTTTATTTTTCACTTTCTTCTTTTTCTTTCATTTTATTTTTCATTATTCTTCAGCATTTTTATTCATTAACATTTTGCTTGTTTGGCACAAATTCACACCCTCTTATATCATCTCCTTTTCTCTTTTCAACACCAAACTCTTTTTATATGCATATTTCTTTCGGTTTCTTCATACATAGCCACCTTCAAGTTATGGATTTTTGGTTAGTTGAGGTGCACAATATCCGATGTTGGACCAGGGCCAAGATTGAGGTCACTTGTAGCAATAGCCACCCTCAACTTTTAGGATTTTTGCCTAAGTCAAGGTGCACATTTCCAAGGAGGGACTAGGGCTAAAACACTTATTTTAGGAAAGGTGAGTTAGGTGAATTAAAAGAAGTGGTCAATTTTACTGTCAAACATTTTGATCAAAGGGAACATTAATTTCATTTGGTTGGATCCTAGCCTTTAGTGGAATATTTTGAACAATGACCTATGATCACTTCCAAATCCTAGCCTAGATTATCTTCGCAGGACAAAGGGGGCAAGTTTTGGATTGGCATACACTATTTGAACAATAAAATATTGTCACATACTCTTGGCACTTTATTTCATTATCAAAGTATTAGCTTGTTTAGGTTTTTAACTTTAGTCATGGGGTAATTGGTTCTTATCATGTCACATTTAGTTCCTAAACATTCAACTGATCAAGACTATAGATTCAACATAACTCAACAACATTTTTGTTAGGCATCATTTTTATTATGCTTTTATTTCATGCCATCATGCTTTTGTTTTTCACTACTCTTACATGTTCAATCATACGCATGCCGATTCAACAAAATGAACACATTCTCTTAGGGGAAAAAGAACACAGGCAAGAAAACCCCAAGAGGATTATGAGTTGGGTTACTCAGATTTCATCCGATAACTCAAAATCCATTTGCACCACGTCAACAAAATATAGTATAATTGTCCCCAATGCAAGAAAAGTAAAGAGTAAATGATCGGGTGAAATAAACCTATGGTGCATAGCTCCAAAGATTTATCAACAAACAAGTGGGTTCGGTTTCGCGTAGCCTGCTGGATAAACACGGGGAACGACATTAGTATTAGTCCCATCTATAATCTTGACATTATTAGTACTGATTACATCATCTCTGACAATAACAATAGCATCAAAAGTGGCACAAAATTTGAGGCACCAGCGACACTCTCACGAACCCTATGGTGGCACAAATATTTATCCACAGTGGAAGCTCTCCTATCTTTCTAACTCTTTTACCGCTCCCTGTTCTTCACTATTGCATCTTTAGTAGCTTCAAAAGTGGGACTAAAGTAGTGCCTTTTTAATCGGAAATGAGTGGACTTTGACTTCGGTATGTATTTGTTGTATGAAGCATCTTGAATTAAGTAATCCAATGGTGTAGTAGGTTTGGAGTTTGGCATATCCATAGGTGGGGATAAGATGGCATCAAGGGTTGCTTGATGGCTATCCATCTCAGTCTTGAAAGAGGAGACATCCGTGGTGGGGCCTTGTCTCAAGGACTCTCAACTCTAAGGCGTAGAAGCTCTTGATGTCTTAGACCTTGAGGTCCATCATGTGCTTGATCTTCCTCTCCATACTAGTATTGAAATTTAAGATACACCGATTTATCCAAGGGTTTATAAGCTAAAGCAGTGTATCCATCTGTGCCTCAATTTTTTGAACACAAGCAAGGGGCACAACAACAAGTCCTGATGAAAGGGTGGCTTTGGATGAGCTAGGAGATTGGATGGCAGTTTGAGATAGGGATGCTAGGACATCATCAGTACTGGCTGGATGGGCGGTGTCTACACCCAGTATTTAGCTCCACATGAGCAACAAAATCTATACCCTATGGCTACACATCAACCTGCAACTCTCGTCACCGTGTAACTATGTTAGCCTCATCCTTAATGAGATCGATGTGTAATGTTTATATTTCCATCACAATCTTTTCATAGTGCCGAATGGTTACCCCCACATCTCTGCATAGTAGAAAGATAAGGCATGGAAATGAAAGAGTTGTAGTAGTCCTAAATGCTCGCTCATGGATCTCCGCAATAAGCATGCAAAAGAAGTCTACCTCAAACCCAGTTAGCAAGGCCTCAAACATCACTACTCGATCCCACATCAACATGTTATCCATTTGAGTGATTCTCCCTAATAGTCAGAATAATTTTTCCACAACAGTCAATGTGGCCTTGGTGATGATCAAACCCGGGGTGTTGGCCTATTTGGTATTCTCTCTGTCTGTAGCAATATGGTGGGCTAACCAGCACAATTAAATATCCATCTACTCTGTACTCCTTTTAAGTGCCCCGCTCCTCACTATGTCCCAACGATAATCAAACTCGATTGTATTGATAGCTAGTGTGAGGTCCATACTTTACTGGAATCTGCGCATAGTAGCAATCGATATGTCAATCGAGAACCCACAAAAAGTGTAGCCATGAGTGAAGGTTGGGCAGTGGACTTGGACCATTTGTTGATGGAACCTCTGAGGTAGCTTCATATGAGTCATAAAACTCCCACAGTATCTCCTCATTGTGCGACCCTGGGCTATGAACCATCTACTTGCACCGATGCCTATGGAATAGTGCATGGGTTTCAGACATGGTATCAAGGCTTCCTATAAAAGCCAGACTCTCTTTGGTAATCATTCGATACATCCTCTCATCCTTATTCATCTCCTAGAGGCTCTCTATATCTCCCATTGAACTCTACACACCACTAGTTTAGCTAATCCACAATTGGAGCAGGATCAATGTTAAGTCATTTATGAATGTCCTCTACACTATGAGCCACATCAAAAGAGGAAGTCCCATAATGTAAAATATAGATGGAAACGGGGCTGGACTGGAATCGGAAGAAGAGGCAAACTCAGAGTTGCAAGTAGAACCAGGCAGTGAACTGATCAATATATCCTCCTTATCATACTAGAGGCAGTGAATACGTAGAGAATCACTTGTGGGGATTTATTCTTGGTATCCCGAGGTGAAGTTACGGTGTCCTTGTATTAAGTGGGACATATGTGGGATGAGCTTTTGCATTAGTATCTCTATCAAGTAGCCATTTGGTTGGTGCATTTGATTTAGACCTTCACCTTGGTGTGAAGGCTAGAGCTTTCTTGGGAGCCATGGTACCTTTGGAGTCTTAATTAGTACCATAATAAACCTACAACACAGTCAAAAGTTTTTAGAATAAAAAATAAACCAATATGAAAAACAATAAAATTTCACACAATAACTTGATTGACTACCAACGGTCCGTAGGTTGAGTATAGTCTGTGGGTCTCCTCTATTTGTCAAAGGTCCCAAAAAATTGGGATTTGATGGGAACCATGGATGTGCAAAATGTTTGGTTGGTTGACCTACGGAGTGATGTCCACCTCCGTGGTGCCATATTTGATTGAATTTTCATGTGAGACAGACCCAAATACTTGATACACGGTTCGTAGGTTGACCTACGGTTCGTAGATGGGGTATCATGTGTTAAGTATGTCCTAAGAACAAGACATTCCACATTACTAAACCATGATTTTCAACAATTTATCAATCACCATAAGTCTCATAAGTATTTCAACAAAATTATGATAGTTTATCATCTCCAGGATTCCGTTTTTCATTATTTCACATTTATTTCATACAAAACTAGGAACCCTAAGTCGAAAGTGTCATTTAGACTAATTTTTTGATCAATTTGATTAAAAAGACAAGATAATAATATTATATCATCCCAAGGGTGTTTCTAATAGAGTTTATCATGCAATTTCATAGAATACACAACCCAAGGTCAAGACCCTCTTCGTGACTTCATGTATTGAACAATAAATATTGACATTGAAAGTTAAAGTGAAGTTTGTTACCTGACAAGTATCAAATGTGGGTGATTGTGTGATGTCAATGAACTCCTTAGACCTTTGTACTAGAATTTCGATGCCGAACTTGGAAAAAATCAGTAGGAGAGGGAGATGAGTATTTGAGACGAGGGAAAAAGGATATAAGAATATAGGGAAATGAAAAGGGAGTCATTTGTGTGATGTGGGGAGATTAATGTAGTGAATTTGAGGAGAGTAAGGGGTTAAAAACTTTTAGGATGGAGTTTTGAATGTGGGCGATGAATATAAAATGAAGGGATTTAAATTTGAAAGCTGCCCAGTTAGGGTCGGGCAAACCCTAAGTTTGGACCTAGGAAACCCCGTCGTCGGTCCATGGGTGGACCTACGACCATAAATTTGGTCTGTAGGTAAATAAACACTTAGAAATAGTAGAGGACTTATCTAGGGTCTACAAACACCATTCACGGTTTGCAGATTAAACTACAGACCGTTGATGGGATCTATAGACCTCTGTAACAAATATTTTCTGCAGACTTTGATTTTCATCCTTGCATATGTAGCGACCGTTAGGACTTTCATTTTACAATTTCTATACACCTTTTAGGCACACACCCTATTCTATATCTAGCAACCCTAAAAGAAGAATAAACTACCAAACTAAAAAATTATAGAAAATCAAATAAACAACTCTAACTCCTAAAACAAAATGAAAACCTATAGTAGGCTAGATTTAAATTCTTGGGTTGCGTCCTAAGCATTGCTTTATATAACATCGCAGCACGATGCAGGCTCTTGATTACTTAAACTTCATCAATATAGTAGGCCTCAAACATCTCTTGCACTTTCTTTTTTTCCTAGATAGATCTTGATTCTTTTCCCATTAACCTTGAACCTTGTTTCCTCATTGTTTTCGAGCTCGACTGCTACATGTGGGAACACTTGAGTGACTATGAATGGCCTGGTCCATTTGGACTTGATCTTGTTAGGAAACAAGTGCAACCTAGAGTTGAATAGAAGAAACAGATCACACACAACAAATTCTCGCTTTTCAAACCTTTGATCATGATACTTTTTCATTTTATCCTTGTACAAGGCTTAACATTCATAAGATCTTAAGCGAAAATCATCAAGCACATTCATGTAACTTACTAGCCCCAATAAAAATTCAACTTCTTTAGTACCCACATAGCCTTATGGTCTAGATCTATAGGAAAATGACATGAATTTCCAAATACAAGTTGGTAAGGGGACATACATATGGGAGTCTTGAATGCGGTGCGATAGGTCCATAGAGAATTATAGATTCCTTGATTAATCAGTTCTATTAGAATTCACAGTCTTAACCAAAATTTGCTTGATCCCTCTATTAGACACTTCAACTTGCCCACTGGACTGCGGATGGCATGGAGTGGCTACATTGTGGCGGATGCCATATTTCTCAAGTAGCACCTTGGACTACTTATTACAGAAGTTGGAACCTCCACCACTAATAATCACCCTGGGTGTACCAAAAATTGGAGTAGATATTGTTTCTGAGGAATGCGGTGACACTTCTACCTTCATTGTTTGACATCACATTTGCCTCCACCTATTTTGACACATAATCAACCACAACAAGAATATATTGCAGCGCATATGATCTTACAAATGTACCTATAAAATTAATTTCGAATACGTCAAAGAACTCACTCACAAATATCGAATTCATAGAAAGTTCTTGCCTCTTTGAAATTCTTCCTTCTCTTTGGCAACGATAAAAGACTCGGTGAAATCACAAGCATCTTTGTTGATGGTAGGACAATACTACCCATCCAGAAAATCATCGTTACTTTGAGCCCTAGTACCTACTTTGAGCATAGATTCTTCATCCAATTTAGACAAGTGATCGACGACCTAATTTTTTGTCCCCTTTCTATCTTTGACCACAAAGTCAAACTGTTGCTGCAACAACACTCGTCTTATCAACCTCGATTGTGCATCCCTTTTAACCATAAAATATCTCAATGCATAATGGTTAGTATTCACTATGACCTTAGTATCAAACAAGTATGATAAAAATTTCTTGAATGCAAAAGCCACAACATGGAGTTCTTGTTAAGTCATTGTATTATTATTTTGGGCCAGATCTAGAGCTTTGCTAGCATAGTAAATAGGATGAAGGATCTTCTATCACCTTTGTACCAGAACTACACTAAGAACCACCCCACTCGCATCACACATTACCTCAAACGACTACCCTTAACAAGGTGAAATAATGACAGGTGTGAAAACCAGCTTCTCCTTCAACTCTCCAAATGCTTTCAAACAGGCAACATCAAAATCAAACTTATGCTCCTTTTTGAGCAATTTGCATAATGGATGTGCAAGTTTGGAGAAATCCTTGATCAACCTCTATTGAAACTTGCATGCCTAAGAAAAGTTCTAACACCTTTAACAAAGATAGGTGGTGGAAGCTTTTCTATTTCCTTGACTTTCTCTATATCAACCTCAATACTCTTTTAAAAATCCTATGACTTAGAATTGTCCCTTGTTTCACCATAAAGTGGCACTTTTCCCAATTGAGCACAAGATTGTACTCTTCATACCATTTAAGTACTTAATCCAGATGGTCAAAACAACGATCAAGAGATTCACCTACGACATAGTAATAATGTATAAATGTATCAATAGTGTCCTTCACCTTATAAAAAAAATATCAACATCATACAAAGGTGGAAAGTCGCTGGAGCATTACACAATCCAAATGGCATCTGTTTGAAGGAAAAATTCCCATAAGGCAAAGTGAAGGTATTCTTCTCTTGGTCTTTTAGAGCAATATAAATCTACCTGTAGCCTGAATTACCATCTAGAAAACAATACCAAGCCTTAGCAGCAAGTCGGTATAACATTTGATCCATGAATGACATAGGGAAATGTTATTTTTCTGTCCAAGAATTTAATTTTTGTTAGTCCATGCAAACTCTCTATCTAGTCTCGGGTCACATCGAACAAGCTCACTGTTTTCATTCAGAACAACAGTTATCCCACCTTTATTCACACATTGAACAAGACAAACCCAACTACTATCTGCAATGGGATAAATAGCTCCAACATCAAACCACTTGATGATTTCCTTTTTCACTACCTCTTGCATAGGCATATTTAGTCTTCTCTGGTTCACGATACTAGTCTTTGATCCAGAATTGAGTTGGATTTTATGAGAACAAAATCGATGAGGATCCAAAAAATGTTTGCAATAGTTCATCCAATAGCCCACTTGAACCACTTCAACATAGACATCAATGCCTCAATTTGTATCACATTCAAATCTGCCACAATGATAAACAGTAAAGTACCATCTCTCCCCAAGAATACATACGTCACTATTTAATAGAAACATCATCTGGCCTTTCTCCATATCAACAAAGGCACGCCCAGTGGCAACAAATGGCCTCCAAGGGATAATGGAAATCTCAAAATCAACCCCACAATCAAGTATCACAAAATCCATTGGAAATATTAAAGACTCATTTTTCACAACTTCATCTTTGAGCAAACATATGGGCCTCTTCACAGTTCTAATGGCCATGAGCAATTACATCACAATCGGTTTTGGATCCTCTAAACCCAACTTCTTATATATAGATAATGGAATCCGAATGTAGAACCCAAAACACTTAACGCCTTAGCAATATGTAGCAACCTGATGGTACATGGAATACTGAAGGTTCCACGATCCTTATTTTTCTACACAAGGGACCTTGTAAAAATAGAACTATAATATTGTAACCTATCATCGTCTCAAAAAATCATGAACCCTTTTTCATCACAAAATCCCTATTAAACAAAACCACCCATGCATTTTCTCCAAAGCGTCTATCAACGGAACAATGATGGGGAACTGCTTCAACATACGAATAAACATGCAGTATTTACCTTCTTCAATCTTCTTCACTAACCTTTATGAGAAGGGAGGTGGAGGTCTAGGCGTATGAATAAATTTCTAGGTTATATCAACTTCCTTCTCTGTAGAATTCTTGGACTCACCAGTAACCTTAATGTCATAATTATCTTTATGAACCTCAAGATTGACCTCAGATGACATAGGTGGATCAATGGTGTGATTGCCCCTCTAGTAGTGACTATTATACGATGCCCATCATTCTTCAAATTTTGTATGATGTTACTAAGAAGTGTTATAGACAAACGTGGGTTTACTGTAATGGACAACTAAGTCATCCGTTGCTCAATTTTGTTGATCAACACTACATGACCATTAACTTTTAGACAAATACCTAAAAAATCCGTTCCACGTATATTTCACATTCTCATCAGTCAAATCAAACCACTTTATGATCTTCTGCATCATATCATTAGTACGTGAAATATTACCCCCAACTTTCATATTACCATATTATCGATTTTGAGGAGGAACATAAGGACCACCTTTATCGTGTGTGTTGCTACAGTTGTTCCTGTTATAGTTGTTGTCCCGATTGTAGTTCCCATCCCAAACATATTGACCATATCAATTGTAGTTACCATAGTTTCGACCTTTGTTTCCTTGACCTTAGGGCCAATAATCCGAATTGGATCCTTGGGCATTGTATCGGGAACGACCCGTCTAATTATTCATTATATAAGTATCTTTTTCATAGTAGCACACATCAAATGGTGGTGGATTTCTAGTCAAATTATTCACATCATTTACCTTTTTGGCCCATACGCTCACATTCTTCAAAACCAACCCCAATTCGGTCCTAATTTGAGCCATCTCCTCCAAGTATCATCGGCAGATTGATTGGTGCAGAGTGAACTGCAAAGGTGGTCCTCCCATTTTCTGACTTTTAGTGCTCTGAACTTTGTTGTTTTGGGAGATTTTGTCCAATTTATCATCAATCTTCTCAAAAGTGCACTAAACATATGATCGCCCACCAATAGTATCAAGCACAACCTTACTATTGTTATCATAACCTCTACGGAACTACTCCTTTTGAAACTCATCATTAATGCGGTGAGTCGGAACACTTCTTGTCAATCCATTGAACCTATCTGATGAACTACTTATAAACTCTGCAGGTAGTTCCACAAAGTTGTTGAGTTTATCTTTGTGGTTCAAATTCTTTAACAATGGAAAGTACTAGGCCATGAAAACTTGGTGCAATTGATCCCGTGTGTGAATGGAGTTATATGAGATATTAGAAAACCATACAAGTGTCAAATTCCTGTCCACCCAATGATACCCATGTCAAATTCCTGTCCACCCACACAACTGTTGCAAAAACTCCTCAACTTGGCCATGTGCCCATGTAGATAATCTGATGCCATATCCGAAAATAAATGCCACGTTGTAAGAATCTTTATCAAACTACTAGTCATCATGAATGTATGCTTGGAGGTAGCACAATAGGTCAATCAGATTCAATGATATTGAAGTCGTCCCTATAATTACCACACAACATTGGTTTTGTTGGGTATTGTACTCTCAATGCATGACTAAGTAGATTTTCACCACGAACCTAAGCATTCTCATTCACAACCCCATGAGGCTGCAACTCAACTCGATCACCTAGATTTCTTGTGGTTGGATTTACTTGGACCTCTTAGTTATTCATTATTCTCAAAGTTTTGCTTAATTCTGGGTCGTATGGTGTCAATGGTTCGCCTCGGCTTCATGCACTTGGCATACACTAGAGTAGAAACCTGTAAAAACAATAACAAAAGCAAAAGAAAATTAGGAAATAATTGACTAAAGTTCAATAATGTAGTTAAACTTAATCTAAAAGCGTTGTTCCTTGGCAGCGGCGTCAAAATTTAATACACTCAAATTAAACCTCCCTAAAGAAGTATAAGCGACCATTATCAAGTAAAGAACCCAACTTGTAGGTTGGGGTCGATACCACAAGGCATATGGTTTAGAATTTACCTTAACTTATGAATAAATTCATTTAGACAACTTATTTCTGAGACAAGAAAGTAAAATGCAGGGGGGGGGAGGGGTTGTGTAAAAAATAACGGATTATTGTTTAGAGAGTAAGTGAGGAAGATTCAAACTTCAGCTGTTATGAATGCGAGAGAGAAACTAGGGTGTGTTCTCCATAAGCTCATAACACACTAATCCTCTAAATAGTAATCATTTCCTAATGTATCACATGCAAAGTTTTAAGTTTTGTATCCCTAGATCCTTTGTCCGACAAACAGAGAATTCCTCTCCGCACCTCGGTCCGACTATGTATGTATACTTTACTAACCCTTACCTCTACCTCACATTAGACATCACATAACTGTATGACTTAGTTTTCACCCTTGCACTAATTGACATTAGACTATTAGATAGTATCACACTAAATCTATGTTGATAATTCTTTTCCATTTAACTACATCCTTGGTCTGGAAAGTAGTAACAAGGAGCGTTCTAACATCCGTTAAAAAGACTTATAAACAAAAGAATTATCAATTCATGCAACAACACTACTCAAGAATTACTTAGTTAATATTCATACTTTGGTAATCACTCATGGTTCCAGCCACACTAGTTGTGGATTTAGTTACCCATACTAGTTGGGACACAATTCATATTTTTAGACTAAGAATTTATGAATTTACGTAATGAGTAGAAGAAACCAGAATCTCAAATTCACATTCAAAGAAAGAATCTTAATAAATTAAAGATAAGAAATCAAATTCTTAATGTTTGCAACTTTATTCCACAGAACACACCAAGAGCTAAAGTTAACAGGATATTCTAACCCCTAAAAACGAGTTTTACATGCCCTATATATAGAAAAGATTGTACTAAACAAAAAATGAAATGAAATAAGGAAATAAAGTTTCTAGACGCTGGTTAATCTATGAAATTGACCTATAGACTGTGGACTGACCTACGGTTTGTAGGTCCCTTCTATGGTTTGGGACTTAGGAATTTTCCAAAGCTCAACATCTTCAACATGCAGTAAAACAATTGATGGATTAGAAAGACGAACGATGACTCTATCCTCAGTCCGTGGAGCCTCCTCCTTAGCTCCATACTTACACTTTTGAAATCAGGTACAGGAACACCCTTCTTTGAATCATTTGTCTTATATCCAAGATGGCCCATAAGTCCACATACGATCCATCGTTTCTAACTGTGGTTCCACACTTGGTCAAGAATTTCTTGATTTTCCTACAATCCATGCATGTGCATCTACGCATATCACCGACGGACCGTGACAAGACCTAGTGTTTATAGATCACGTCTGTAGATATCTTTTTCTACAATATTCTTTAGTTGTGTCTCTCAACTTCCACGTCCAGACTTATTTCACGCAAACAAGATAAAAACACATTAACAACAATACAAAATGGACCTATAAACACACAACTCTTAAGTTAAATGTATTAATAGTATCGTAAATTCATAGAATATTAGTCGTCAAGTTCCTACCCCCATCTTCGGTTCCAAAATTTGCTGAAGATGGCAAAAATATCATCGTAGGTAGCTAGTACTAAGACCTGTATCTAAAAAAATAGATGCAGAGTATATCGTGAGTACCATAACAAAGATAGTCAACATAGATCATAGGCCGACTAAGAAAAAAAAGAAAAGACAATATGAAAATAGACTGAAGAAATAGAGGTCAAAACAGATATAAAAGAAAGCACACAAGTGTACCATAAGTAAATCTAAGTAAAACGATGCTTAACCTAATTGGAACCTATAAGCATAGAAGGTACACTCATGACAAAGATTAACTAAAATCCGAATATCCCCTCATATGCCTAATAGGTACATAGAATGTTAAAGTCTAAAGAAGAAGAGTACCACAAAGAGAAAGTCGGGCACCGTATCAAAGTAATCTCAATAACTCAACAATCAAGTCAACTCCCAGCGCAACTAGAAAGAGAAGTAGTTAACCTTGACCGCCGAGACTGCCAGTCCACCCCAGCCCACCTAGGATGACTGACCCAGGGGCATGTCGGCTCTTAAGAAAATCTTATATATTAAGGCCACACAGCCATCGAGTCAACTATCAAAGGCGTAAGCCACCATGAGAAACCCAGGGATGTGTCGACACCGAAAAGGATTTCAAATGTGAATATCATGCCATAGTGGAATGACGACCATTCACTTGAATAACAAAAATGATATAAGCCTAGAACAATACAATACACAATTATTGTTGCATCAGGGCCGTAGAGATATGAGAGAGAATAGATGAGCACCTATTAGAATGCTAATTCACCTTAATAATTTCAGAATGCTAATTCACCTTAAGCTAAAAACTAGGAAAGCCTACTAGAATTCTAATTCACCTTAAGCGAAGGAAGAACAACACTTTCAGATTACTCCACAATATAGCGTCAACAATTTCAGATGAATAGGACTTCAATTTTGCCTTATTCTAAGCTTAATTGAGCAAGTTTTTATTTGAACTTTGAAAACTAAATTGATTCATGATTGGTCGTTAAATATGAATAGTCTAATCTCTTTTTGGAAAAGGTGAAGGGTCGGTGCAAACACAGTAAAGGCATCGTGATCATGACCAAGAGAATACTAGGTCCTATGATCGCGGTAAGGATCCATAAATGTGATCCCCACGAATGAAGCCAATAGATTTTCTGGGCTATACAAATGTGATTGGGCTCAAGAAATGTGACCCAAGATCTATAAATTTGCAGGCCATTTTCATTGCACGAGCTCATACATATCAATTATTTTTTTGTAAGTCCAAACCCCTGATGGGGTATTCTGAATTCATTCAAAATTTTGTGCATACAAATAATATATACTAGCCTACCAAATTTGATCTGCAAAAATCAGTACAACAGTCAAAATTTCTGCATGAGGTTATCTCGATAAAAAGTATGTCCCACCCCAAAATCTATTTTAAGCCAAAATCCAAAAGGGGATTTTAATTATCCAAGAAGCCTTGGGATTTAAACAAAGGGTTTTTGTAGACTAAACTCAACATTTTCTAGAGATAACCGCACTCATAAAATTCCCATCCAAGATCGTATACTTGTTATATTGACTAAAGTTAAAATTAACCTCTACTTTAAAGTTAAAATGCCTTATCAAATAGAGTTGCACTGAAAGCCTCATGAGTTGTGTCGACCATGATACCAGTCCAAAATAACCCTTTCAAAGTTGATGTAATCATGAATTTGATTCTAAGATGTTCTTCTCGAACTTTTGATAAAAATGACCATTCAAGGTTCAAAACCTTCAAAACATAGAAACTTGCACAAAAACCAAACGAATGACTAGGTGACCAAATTATAGGTCCCAACAAGTCATAAATAACTTTCTATCACTATAGGAATTCTCTAACCAAATAACATAAGGCATACACATAGAAATGAGATGGAGGGTTACTAGAACTAAGGAGCAAGCTAGGTGGCCCTTTAAACAATTCTTTCACTTTTATGATCACACAAACAATTGGTTGCCTTTAAACAATTCTTTCACTTTTATGATCACACAAACAATATCCATTAAATGAGGAATACTCATATACTTAATCCCACATAGGAACTAAATTGGAATATAATGTAATAAGAATCAATAAAACAGGCTGATTTTAATTGCAAACCATTGAGCTTAAAGTCTATCATAACATAAAGGAACTTTTCACTTTAACTTTGGTCTGGAAGCTTGTCCCTAACATCTCACAAATAAGACGATGCAAAAACTACATCTATACTTATTTCATACCCAATTAACCCAAGTGATAGAAAAACACAAATGCATCAGAATGATAGCCATACATATCCACTTAAATACATTGTTACGAAATGAAGGATGTGGTCTAACAATCACAAAAGTGGGTGAAATAATGAGAGATCTAATGTCAAATTCTAGTAATTAAAGACAAATGATATCTTCACACGTGACGAAATCATGGTAGGTAGAGTTACTACAAAATGTAGTGGTTTGACATAACAAATGGAATATTTAAGATGAGCACAAACTTTAAATGATGATATTAAATTTTTAGTAAATTTTTTGTAGACACATGATCTACCTTATTTTACAATTACGCATATAAGCATATGATAATATGTTCAGATTTTTGAAAAAAAACGTTTGTATGCAATCTCAAACAACGTTATAGTATGAAATTAACCACGTGAAAAAATTATCTCATTTAATTATACAAATCGATATCAATGTAACATGTTTAAGGTTTGAAGGTTACTTAGTTCAAAATGGGTATAATCAAAACAGGTGGCATATTTTAAGTGGTTAACATGTCTATGTGATTGACACGTGCAAAATAGGGAAAATGGTTTCCTATAATTTAAACTAAAAATATCTATTTTAGCGCTTTTTCATATGTCCATGTGCTCAATATAATTGGAACAAATTATAATTCGAGTATATGAATGAAATTTAATTCAATTATGATATTAAGGTATTACACAACCTTTTAATGTTCTTAAATGCAAGTACTAGTTAAGTTTCACTCTTTTCTAGTTTAAACCAATTCTTAATTTGGAGTAAAAGCAAAAACTTAGGACAATCATGTAAATTAAAATAACCAGACACAAAAAATCAATAGAGGACATAGAGCTTACAGTTTTCCATAGGAATAGCTGCTTAAATGGGGGTGTATCATATATAACGTCTCTTAATACCACCCTGCTACAAAAATAGAACAAAACAACAAGAAGTTTTACTATACGAAAACCGAAAAAAAGAAGAAGATTTTCTCCATTCGTTAAACCAACTCACCATTAATCATTTAGAATAGTGTATCAGATGTTTCGATCTTGTATGGTTTCTATCCACGGGCTTCACACGGTGATGACCTTATTTCCATATTATTCTTGATTTTGATGTGATACTCTGCATCGACTGTTATCTCCCTACCGCGCGGTCATAGATTCTCTAAGACCTTTACCTTAGACATGCCTGGTATTCTCGTGGTGGTGTGGTAGGGATCCCATAGTAGCATAATGGTTGGAATTACTTTTTTTTTTCAAGATTAGATGCTAGTAGTTAGGGGGTGTTTATGTTATTGGGCTTATGTGTGTGATCTAAGTAGGGAAGTTCCACAAGTTGAGTCATTTTGAGTTGTGTGTCACTTTGTAGATGTGTTTTGTATTGGCCTACCTATCCCACCCACATAGCGTACTATAAAATTTCTGATTGAGCTGGAGCTGGGTACTCAGTCTAATTGTAATCTGCATTATAGGATGGCTCCTCTGAGATCAAAGAACTCAATGTTCAACTTCAGGATTTCTTCGATAAGAGATTCATCATAAAAATTGTATTGCCCTGGTTTTCTTCTATTAACTTTATGAAGAAGGTGTGTTCAATGTGCATGTGTATTTATTTTAGGCATGAAATTCTCAGAAGTTAGAAAGTCAAAAAGTAAAGAAAGTGCAGAAAATTTGATTATTGTAGGTTACATGATTCCAACCTACGGACTGTATGAAGGAAGTCATAGTCATGAATTTGAATTTTTACAAAATTAAGTTTATGAAGTTTGACCTACGAATGGAGATGATAAATCGTAGAAGTTTTGATGGACTATAGAAAGGTCATGTAGAAGTGTTGCAAACAATGATGAAAGGTTATGAATCAAGGAATAATGTTGTCATGAGCTAATTTGAATGAATTAGAAGAAAGGAAATTTATATATATAAATAGACTCTTTTATGGTCGAGGTTTCATTAAAATGAACATCAATGAATTTGTGAAGGTTTCCTCACATATTATGAGACAATAGCTTGGTGAAAGGTTTTCTCACTTAGATTGGATTAAAGATTTAATGAGATACTCTATGATGTTTAAGCTTAGATTAGTATTTGTGTTGTACTTTTTTATTTATGATAATAAATTTATGTATGTGACTATTGAGTAGTGATTTTACTTAGCAACTAGAGAACTTTGAGGTGGAGGACGATACGGCATTATACTTTCACTAGTAAACTTTCCCTTCTCAACGTTGGAGTTACATCACATTCAATGTTATAGCTCAGATGGTCTATTAATGGTGTATTTAATATCCCACAAAATTAACTAAGTTACTTACACATGTTTTTATGAAGCTTCCATAATGAAATTAAGATGCATTGGCCATGTTCATGATGTATTGTTCTTCTTAAATGGTTTTACTATGTTGAGCTTGGTCATGCATATCATCTTTTAGATAATGTCCCTTTACATTTACTTTTTATGTTTGATTGCATTCCCCTCAAACACAGTACATTCCATGTACTAATTCATACTTATACCTACATAATTTTTTTTTAACTTCAAACTTTTCACGTCCCGAGGCATATAGGATCATTAGTGAATTCAAGCTAACCATGAGCTATAATATCATAAGAAAATTTGACATATCTATGGAAAGATGAACTAATGCAGAAGCTAAATCATGAAAGACCTTAATGATGGGGAATACCCAATAAAAGTCTGAATATATTTAAATTTGTAAGAGATTAATAATATTGAACAATCACTCAAAAACTAACGCTAATATAAATAAGTCTCAAAAATCATGTAACTGATTAGAGTTGTTGGGACATGTCCCCAGCTAACCCTAGCAAACTCAAACTTTAATGAAAGACAATCTGAAAATATGTCTATTATCTTCAAAGTGTGAGGACTTATCATTTAAGCTACTGAATGTAGACCGGGAATTGATCTACGGGTGATATGATGTTGAGGACCTAACCTTACATTATGAAAGACGTAGCATATAGTATGCGTCAATAAATGGAAGGTACTAATTATACATGATAAGATAAAAGATGAAAATAACATATAAGCTTAACAAGGCATAACTGAGCAATGACATAGTCTGAGCATGATGGAAATACTAAGATACAATGACAATAATTGAACTAAATGCAATGAACAAGTACATAAAACATTGAGTCTGAATACTAAAGTATAACTAAAAACTTGGTCAAATACACTAGCGTCAAACTGTGGGAGCTACAAGTAACTGACATAACCACCACGTCAGCTAACTGTGGTGTCCAATATATAAACCTCATCCAAGGGCACGATATACAATGTTAGAGGTATAAACGCATGATGAACATGATCATTAAAACTAATGCCCACAGAGGAGACTTAGCCTATTGGGGCACACAATTCCGAATTTACAAGGGTACACCAAACCCCTAGTTCACCTAGTCCTTAGCCTACTCCCAACTAATATAAATATGATACATTATGACTGAAATATAAAATACTTAATAGCTAAAATTCTAGCATGCGAATAGAAGAATTATTTACTGGTAATATGACATTCAAAATTGGAACATTTATATTTATTTAACTGACTTAGCATGTGTAATTAATGAATTAAGAGATGTTACACAACTAGGATTATGAGTTTCATGCAAAGAACCTAAAAATAATTCAATGAATATATTATAATCTGATTAGGAATACTCTACCATTTTAATCATAAGCAATATCTAAGGTTTTAGAAACTATATGTTTAAGCAAGATATGAGAATCAAGAATCTGACTGAATTCTAGGGACCTAGTGGATTGAAGGAATCCACCTGTGATATTCCACAAACCTGGTAATTTGAATTTCATGAATAAATCATTCAATTTTGAGGTTGAACTTGAAGGAACTTGCTTGTCATTCAAGGGTAAACTAGCGCCTCATTCTCATATTTTATTCTAAGCTTTTGAATTCTAGAGAATAATGGTTTAGAGCAAAATTTGATTAGAATAATAGGTTAAAATTGAGCAAAGTGAAAAAGTTTAGAGATGAAATAATAAGGAAAAGACCCTATTACCACTAAACTTAAAGTCAAGTAGCCTATCGACGAAGTTAACTGACGGTTCATCCTATTAGGTTTATTTACGCTGTTACAGAAATCAAATTTGAGGTCTGAAACTAATAGTCGACTGACTCATTGACGAAGCTAAATAACGGGTTGTAAATCGATTGAAGGTACGTTCTGCCAGTCGCTTTTTGGTTGTCAGACGATTGAATAATTTGGGATGCGTTGGGGGGAGTTGAGGTGGACGAAAACAGACCCCACATACGTTTTGAAATTAAACCTACTGTCAGTAGGTTGCCTCCGTCTTTGGCACCGATAACTTCTGAAACTCTAAAATTTGTCCTTCTTTAAATTTGAGGTTTTAGAAACTGTAGGCATTAATATAAATCTATTAGAAATATTATAATATAAATTCTGCAAGAGGTCAACCAGATACCGTTATATGTTTGTTATTATCCAATTGAATTAGATTCTCACAACGAATTTATGTAGTTGTTACTTCAAAGTTGGTGTGACCTAGAAGTTTGTGTGGTGGCTATATGTTCCATAGCTAGAACTGGAAAAAACAAATCAAGAAAACGTTGTCTACAATAAAATATTTATATAGTTTTGTGGTAGTTGCTTCCTTTCAAACAATAGATCAAAAGCTGAAGAATTGTCTCTATTGCATCTTCAAGAGAAACTACTTCATCAAAACCTAAAATCTAAGGACTTCAAAGGTGATAGTGTTGCCGAAGGTGTTAATCACATAAAGGAAGACATAGTTCATATTATATTCAATTTGTTCTTGATAACGTTGATCATAAAAGACAATTAGAATCCCTAACAAGACAAAATAAGTTGATTTGGCTCTGGTAGTGTAGTGCAATAATTATTACAACCTGAGATGAAGATATGCTATATTGGCTTACAACAAGTGAGATATACCAGGCCCAAACTTTTAAATGGTAATGAAGCACAACGTTTTTCTTTTCATGTATTTAAAAGCCTTTCTCCAACACTAAAATATGTTAAGTTGTCACAAGAGATAATAAAATATTCAGATGGGCTATAATGTGTCCACGATTTTGAGTTATTTAGGGCTATACTTTTTATAGGTTTAGTGCCCTCAAATTTATATTTTGTCTCTAAAATATATAAAATTCCTTAAGTTTCAGGTATATAGACTTGAAGACAAAGCATGGATACAATCAAACAAAAAGAAACAAAAACAATTGAAATAACAAATTAAGACCCGAGGATTGCCGAACCTGTTCGGCGTATCGCCAATAGGTCTAATCCTCGCCTTTTGTTCCTGTGAGAGAAGTATTCAAGGAAAAGATCAAATTAGCGGTGAATAGGAGTAGTAAGCGTGCTGCTGAGCATTTATTCAAAGTATTACTATTTCTCCCAATGATCAACACAAGACGATGATAAATATACCTATAGGCCAATAACAGATTTGATCATTGATCCCGGCTAAGTGTGTTGATCGCATCACAACTTTTTGAAAAGTATGACTTTTTTGCTTAGAATCAAATTTTGTAGTTCTAAACAGTAATTTTAAGACTTAGCTTCTATTTTGAGATTATGAGAGCTTCGGAGACACTTTGTTCTTAAACCTTGGAGACTTGACGATTCTCACCTTAGAGAAATTCAAAGTGGGTGTTGGAAATTCTTCATCCTAGACTCATTTGAAGTGAAAATAACTTATACCTAGTTTATGGCATCTCGATTTGGTATCATTTTCTTCCATTTCTCTATGTCTAGGTAAAACCCCAATTCTAGGGGTGTGATTTTGTGGATATGAGTTAAATCTATTGTTTGGTGTTTCTTATTATTAGTATACTTGTTGTTTAGATTGATTTAATTTGGCAGTTGTGTTTGAACTAAATTAGGGTGTAGCTGCAAATACGATTTCACCTTGGTGTTTTTGTCTTGTTCGAGAGAGAGGTTTTAAAACTAAGAATACTAAATTGTTAGCTAGTGATTATAGGGTCATCATGGGTTTAGCTCGAGAAAGTGAATCCTAATTTCTTTCTCACACTTTCAGCTCGAGAAAGTGATTGGGATAAGGTGGAGCTATGCTTAAAGTGTGCAACTTACTGTTTGAGAGAAATGGAGTTGATTCGGGGTAAGTTGCTCGAGAGAGAATTTAACCCCACTAAAGTCTAGCTTAGTTACATATATTCAATGATGTTCTATTAATAACAATTAACCTACGATGTATTTTATCTCATATTCCAGACATATCCCAATAATCTTGTTTTCCCATTAGTCACTCTTGTTTTTACTATTTTTAGTTTTAATTTCATTGCAATGAGCCCCCCTGACCCCATTGTTAATTGACACTTGTGTCAACTTTATAATTTACCATGTTTTTATTTGATAATTTCTCATAGGTATGACCAGCATGGAGTGATTTGTGCTTAGCTAATCAGTCTCAAAACCACCCACTGTGGGAACGATTCCATCCCTTGGTTGGGTTTTATACTGACTAACAATCGTCGACACTTAGTGTTGGATGATGTATCTTTGATGACATTGATTTAAATAGCGCCTCTGTCAGGGAGTGGTGTTAGTTGATAATTCTTAGCTAAGTTGAATTGTATTCTTATTTGTCATAGTCATACTTACTTTACTTTCAGTTTTGTTTTTAGTTGTGTTTCTATTGTAAGTAGATATTTTGATCATGACCAACAGAAATGGTGAAAAATTGGCTGAGACGATCGAAGAAGTTGAGAGGCACTTCATGATAATTGTAGTGGAAACTCAAGTAGACGAGTTGGCCACAAAAATTTAAAAGGTAGAATTCCAGTGCAACAGAAAAAGAAAGGTAGATACCCCCTCATGTGGTGACAAATTGGCTGAGACGATCGAAGAAGTTGAGAGTCATTTCATGATAATTGTAGTGGAAACTCAAGTAGACGAGTTGTCCACAAAAATTTCTAAGGTAGAATTCCAGTGCAACAGAAAAGGAAGGTAGATACCCCCTCATGAGCAGAGAAAGTCTAGATACAACGAGAATAATCATGTTGAATATACACTGCAAATCATTCTCTAAAAGATGCTTGAGCAAAATAAAGTGCTGGAAGAAACGAAGGAGAATATTATCGTGTTAAATCAGATGATTGGCTCTCAGCCTAGATCTATCCAGTTGATCAGAACACTCATGAGTGTAGTGCCTCATCTCCACACAAATGAACAATTGGGGTTACGTGGTATTACTAGGTCAAACCCCAATAATGGAGAGTAAGGACTTGCATGTGCCACGAAATTAACTAAGGCGCTTTTTGGGAGGCAACCCAAGGTTTTATTGGTTTATTTTTTATGTTGAAATAATGGTAAGTTGATTGTGCAAGTTATGCTGAAGAATGTGTTGAAAAGTGTAGGTTGGCGAGTTGAAGATCTAGTTGGCGAATCACTGAAATGTTTGGCGATCCCATTAGTTTCAACCGTTTGAACCTTAACATAAACTAGAGGCCCTATAAAACTCAGCGAGGTAAGGGACGTATTTGCGTGTCGCCGAGTGGTTCGGCAAACTAGACTAATGTTGCCAATTGGGCATAATTGGATGGTTTTATTTAAAAGCTAATAATTTAAACTTCCACTTCCTTAATATTCCTTCGCTTTTAGACCTCTCAAATGCTCACCCTAGTAGTATTTTCCATTTTTTGTGCTTTCTCGTCCTATTTTAGTCGTTGAAGTTTTTTTCCCGAGTGGATGAATTTACCTCCTAACATTTCTATATTGGGTATTCAGCATTAAAAGTTAGTTTCTCCGAACCCCGAGTTTATGTTTTTGAATTTTTAAATCTTTTACAAATAATTGTATTTGTGCTGACATGGTGGGCCTCTTTAAATTAATTAATATGTTCGATTTCCGGTTATCTCTTTATAATCATGTCGTATTGTATCTACTATGTGAAAACCTGTAATGTCGTGCTTTAAATTTGGTTAAACTTTTTGGGATATGTTTGCTTATCGTGTAGTATTATTGGGTGAAGCCTGAGTAGCCCGAATTTTTGAGGATTGATTAATTTGATTAATGAATGAAAAGTTGAAATCATATTAAAAGGGTAAAAAATCAAAAAAAGTTTCAATTTTGGCAAAATCGGGAGAATTTTGAGTATTCCGGGATTTTAGTTATTATGGGTCTTGTGATAATTTGATTAGTGTATGGTTTGATTTTATTTTCGGGGGTTTCAGGGTTGAATTAAGGAAATTGGGTTTAAAATAGGCACGTTGGGTCATTTGGCAAGCTGGGTCGAGCTAGTCGAACCACTCGGCTGTTCACCTTATGTCCCCATGTCGCCTTTAATTTCATTATAAATGAATTTTTAGATTTTGTAATTTTCATTGAGGAACCTAGTGTCACTTTAAGTGTACTTAATCGCCCTTTGTCTGCTCTCCTGAACAATTTTTGCACTTTCATTTTTGTGAGCTAGCACGGCTTCCTGAAAATTTTTTGTGATCCGCATACTTTGTCTAATTGCAAAAATATTTTAATCAATGCTTTCAGCGAACCCTACTTAGCTCGCCAGAGGAATCCGGCGTCCCACCGACAAGATATACGAGTTATTTTGCAATTAGTATTTATGTGCTTTGATATGATTATCCTTAACTTTCACTCAATATTTGTAGACATGGTGAGAAAAAATCTAGATAGGCCACTCAAAAAGAAAGCACAAGGCATTACTATAAATGAAGGGGGATCAGGTCCTCCAAAGAAGAGATGGTAAGAACTCCCACCGGGAGACAAAGGCAAACAAAAAAAGAACACACCCAAAGAGTATCCATTGAAAGCCGAAATGAGCTATCGAAACCTGAAGACGAGCAACCTTTGATTTCCCAAAGTGATGAGATTCGAGCTAGATCTCAAACCATATCCACCAGTTCAAGATAAGGCACCTCCTCTGATCCTAATGCCTCACATTGTTCCTTCTCGCAGGCTCCTAAACTTATTAAAAGGTGATGGTTTCCGTACCATCCTCGAGGAGAAAATAATTTAAATAGAAGTCTTAGACGGGAAGTATTCAGAAATGAGTGAGTCTCTCCGCTACCATGAGTTTGAGCAGTTCACCAGGCCTCAAGGCCCTTACATTCCTAGCAGGGATTGGGAATTCTATATAGTTTATTGGGAGTCGGTGCGCAATAGCAAGAAAAAAGGTTAATATATTCAAGCCAGTGAAGTCGGTTATTGTAAGAGGCAGGGATGTTGGGTGCGACAATGAATACTTTAACACTATATTGGATAGAATGCGGACTCTTCACTTTCTTATGATGGATTTTCCATTTCAAAGTCCCTAGATGAGTTGAAGGGTTGGTTGGCCCTCTTATTTCTGACATTACCCCAAGGTAGAACAAGGTAGAGGCCATTATTAAGAAGAGGGACTTGAGTACTTTTTCAAGGATCTGATTTGGTTATATCAGCAACACCATAATGCCATCCTAGAAAGAGTCTATTCTGCGCTGTCCTAAACCAACTTGCCTTCATTCTATAATGTCTAGGAGGCGCAAAGACATAGGACTACTTATTTCACATGAGTGTCTATGAGAGACAAACATAGTCAGACCTCACTGCCGTTCTCGAAACTACTCATAAAGTAATGTAGATATGCTCGAGTTCTCCAGGATGCTACTAGAGATTTTGAGGTGATCCCTTCATCTTCCACTGGTGTCTGGCATATTAAGGACGAATATACTATAGAAGAGGTTAAAAGGAAGATGGAAGCTCCGTTAGACACATCACTTGAGGTATATATAGGTGCACTCCCTGCAAAGGTATCTTTGCCTACTTCGGCCTCCGGACCTTCAGGTATCCACTTCCTCCCAGCAACACATGATTACTCAGAAGATGATCTTGAAGATAGGACACATTGATCAATAAGCTAATGATATAATGTGGTTTCATGGTACTTTCAATGCCTTTTCCTTAAGATTGGTGTGTGTCTAGAGCCTTTTTGTAGATGTTTTAATATGTTTTAATCTTTGAATTGAAGGAAAGGTTTCCAAAACAAAAACATAGAAGGATGTGGAGATTTAGTGCAGAGGTGACCCACGAAGGCCATAGACGGTCCTTCGTCCCATTAACGGACCATAGATGGTGACCGTTGACTGAATGTTCAGGCATCTGGAAGCAACTCGGGGAATTCTGAAAAAGTGTGGGTCTATGGAAGGATCGACATCGATGGAACGTCTTGGTAAATCGCTGATCTGATCAGAGAATGTCCCAGTATCCAAAGTTAAAGAAAAGCTAAGTATGGAACGACGGAAGGCATTGATGGACCGTAGGTGCATCGACAGACCGTGCTGTTGGTCCACCGATTAAATTAGAGAAGATGCTAGTTGAATGATACAAAAAGATGATAAGTCTTGACTTATGGAGGTAGTCGAGGGTCCGTCGTTTCGTTGACGGACCATCTATGGGGGTTGTTGATTGAAGTCACATTTTTGGACAACTTCGGTTATTTGAATTCCTTTTATTTTAGGACAATATTTTATAAATAGGGTGTAAAACCTCATTTTTGGCATTGGATTCGATTACTACTTTCTTAGTTTTTTTCTTTGATATTTATTTCTGCAACTCGGCATTAATTAGAATATCCGTATTTGGTTTTCAAGTGATTTTTGTGGTTTCAAGTTGAATTTATGTATTTTCTTAATATTTGTCAAAATAAGTTCATGATTTATTGATTATCATCTTGGAATTGTGTTCTTCTATGCATTGGTAACTAAATCCACAACTAGGGTTGTGGAATTATGAGTGATCAACAAAGTAACCTAGCTTAATAACAATTCTCAAATAGGTTATTGCATGCATTGATAATTCTTTTGCTTAAAATTCTTTTTAAAGAGTGCACGCGTTAGAATTCGCCTTGTTACTACTTGATGGACCAAGGAGGTAGTTAATAGGAAAAGAATTATCAACATAGATTTAGTAGGATATATCTAACTAGGCTAGTCTCGATTGGTGCGAAGTAATAAGTAAGCCATACATCGAATACGATTCTTAATATGGAGTAAAGGTAAGGGCTAGTGACTTAGACACATGTAGATGAACCAAGGTATGGGGTGAAATTCTCTAAATGTCGGACCAAGGATTTAGAGATACTAACTTATCACTTTGCATGCAAAACACTAGTAAGAATTGTTATAGCTAGTGATATGACGTTATGAACCTATGTGGAACACTTACACCCTAGTTTCTCTCACAATTTGATAAATACTAAAGATTTAATCCTATTACTTGTTTTACTTAGCAATATTAAGAGACTTTTGTTTCACAAATTCCCCCCTTTAATTTCGTGTTTTCAGAAAGGACTTGACTAAATAGAAGTAATTGTACATTGAAGATAAGTCTAAACCATTTTCCTCGTTGGATTGACCCCAACCTTATAGTTGGATTCTTTACTTGATACGATCACTTTTACTTCATTAGGGACGTATAATTTGAGTGTACCAAATTTTGGCGCCGCTGCCGGGGAAAGTGGCTTTTAGATTAACTTTAATAACATTACTAAATTTTAGTCAACAATTTCCTAATTTTACTTTTTTTTAGTTTTTATTTCTCTCAGGTCTAGCTCTAGTATATTCCTAGTATACGGAGCCAAGGAAAACCAATCCTACCATTTGATCCTGAACTAAACCGTTCACTTTCAAGAATGAATAATTAGTAGAACCCAGCTAATCTAGGTGATGGGATCAATCGCCGGCTCCCACCATCGGTTGATGCTCACAATCAACTGGTTGCGGAAAATTTGGCCGATGATGCTTTGAAGATGCAGCCGCATATCCCACACCCTCAAGAGTTCTATGGGGCCAATGTCAATATCACTTATTCTGATGGGCCTCTTGTCCTATTTCCTCTACCGCAGGGTCACATATTATTGGTAAGTAGTAGCTTGATGCTGATGCTCACCGAGGGGTTTGTTTTTAGGGCTACCATCTAAGGATGCACATGCTCACAAAACCAAACTAAGATCGGTGTGCAAGAGTTGTGTAGGGAGGCAAGACATAGACATGAACATCATCGGTTTGAGTGTGTTTCCTCTTTCACCGATGGGAGAGCCCGCAATATTGTTTACTAAGTTGCCCTATAAATCTATCTATACCTCGGATCAGTTGAGGTATGTGTTCGTAGCACGGTACTACCTGGTTTCCAAAAAGCTCAACCACAAAGATAGAGTTAAAAACTTTGCGGCACTACCTGGGGAACAGTGAGTATCTCTTGGAATAGATTTATTGCTTACCTGAGAGGTGTCCCAAACTACCGCATTGATAATGAGTTGTTGAAAGAGTACTTCTATCGGGGAAAAGATGATCATAATAAAACAGTGCTTTATACAATTGCGGGTGGTTCTTTTGGTGAGTGCACATATGCAGAGATCGCAGAGAAGTTGGAGAATATCTCTCGCAATAATAAGTCTTGGAGCACTAGAAAGTCGGACACTGGGAGAAATACCTTTGCAGTACAAGCTACAGACAATTCGGCCCCAGATGAGATTCGTAAAGATATGTCTTAAATGAGGAGTGGGCTTGGGTTGGTATTGAAACATGTCACTGGAAGTGCATATGAAAGTAAATGCGGTGAATTAATTGACTAACCACCACCGCGCCAGTGGATGACTACTGTTATGAAGATAATACTTATGTAGTTAATGATTAGACGAGAGGTTTCCGATCAAACTCCCAAGGCTCCAATCAGGAGAATTGGAGCCATGGTTAAGGAAATCAAGGTCAGAAATGTGAGAATTACAACAAAGAGGGACAATATGTTCGAGATGGAAATTACAATCGCGGCAACAACTTCAATCGAGGTAACTATGGTAACAAAAATGATCGAAGTGTGCCATATGTTCCACCGTAAAATCTGGAATTTGCACCTAGGGATGGTGGAGGTAGTATGGCACGTGTTGAAGAAATGTTGTAGAAGATGATGAGAAGGTTTGATGTTAGTAATGAGCTCACCAAGAAATTAAGAGGTGATTTGGCTAATATTGGGCAAATGGTTGATGCACATGTGGTCTCGAATAAGTATCTTGAGTTACAAATGGCCAATTGTCTACTACAGTGAACCCATGATAACAAGGCACTCTTTCTAGCAATACTATTCAAAATTCTAAAAATGATGGACATTGCATGACAATCACTACTTGAGGAGGTAAGCAAACTATTTATCCATCTATGCCGTCAGTGGTAGAAGATGACAAGAGAAAAAATGAAGAGGTAGTGGAAATTAGTGGTGAATTGGTGGACAAAACGGTGAAAGAAGCAGAGGTACTCCAAAAAGTGATCCGCGTTCCTAGATCACCACCACCATTCCCTCGGAGATTTGTGAAAAAGTCTGAACATGGTAAATACTGGTGTTTTATCACTATGTTGAAACAACTTTCCATCGGAGTGTCTTTGATAGAAGCTTTGGAGAAAATTCTCGGTTATGCCAAGTTCATGAAGGATATGGTTACAAAGAAGAGATCGGTAAATTTTGAGGATGATGACCGAATGCAACATTGTAGTGCTATTGCTACAAGGTCTCTTGTGCATAAGAAGGAAGATCCAGGCGCTTTCACTATCAAAGGTACCATTGGATTATTACACTTTGCTAAAGCACTATGTGATCTTGATGCAAGCATAAATATCATGCCTCTCTCCATTTATAAGAAATTGGGTTTGGGTGACGCAAAGCCCACTACAGTGCGATTATTGATGGTCGATCGAACAGTGAAGAGGCCCATTGGGATACTCCATAATGTGTTCGTGAAGGTGGAGTCGTTTATATTTCTGGACGATTTTGTGATTCTTGTGTGTGAAGTGGATTTGAGGTGCCTTTTATTTGTGGGAGGCCGTTTCTTGCTACTGGTCGCGCCCTGGTTGATATGGAAAAAAGACAGATGAAGTTTAGGTTTAACGGTTAAGAATCAACTTTCAACATTTGTAGGTCCATGAACCTGAGTGGTGAGCTCCAAATGGTATCTACTATATCCTACAGGGTTGAGAGTAAATTTTAGGTAAAAATCACAGAGCGCCTTGGTGTTGAGGCACTAGCTGCAGTCATCATGAATTTTGAGAGTGATGGTTTTGAAGAGAATGGGTCTTTCATTTCGGCACTTGAACGAGGTGAATATCGGTCAAAACAAAAGACATTGGAGTTAAATATGAAGCATCGCGAGTCCCTATATGTGAGACCATCTATTGAGGAGGCTCCAAAACTAGAGCTTAAGGCTCTACCACCTCATCTGAGGTATGTATTCTTGGGAAGAGACAACACTTCGCTGGTGATCATTGCATCGGATTTGAATGTGCAACAAGTAGAGTGTTTGGTAGAATGCTAAAGAGGTTTAAAAAAGCCATTGGTTGGACTATTGCGGACATTATTGGGATCCCTCCCGGTATTTGGTCACAGAAAATCCAACTTATGCCCGATCATAAGCCAAGTATTAAGCATCAGAGACAGTTGAATCCACCTAATCCACCTACGCAAGAGGTTGTAAAGAAAGAGATCATTAAGTGCTTAGATGCCGGAGTTATATACCATATTGCAGATAGTAGTTGGGTATATCCTGTTTAGCGTGTACCCAAAAACGGGGGAATGATAGTAGTGCCAAATGATAGGAACGGGCTTGTTCCAATGAGGCCGTTAACTGTATGGAGGGTTTGTATGGATTACCGATAACTGAATTCATGGATTTACAAGGACCATTTCTCGATGCCCTTCATGGAAAAGATGTTAGATTGACTCGCATGAAAAGATGGTATTATTTTCTTGATAGCTATTCGGGTTGCAATCAAATTTGTATTGCCTCGGAGGATCAAGTGAAGACCACCGTCACTTGCCCTTATTGGATGTTCGCATTCAAGAGGATGCCTTTTTGGTTTTGTAATGCACCGGCCACTTTCTAGAGATGTATGATGTCGATATTTTTCGATATGGTGGAGGACACTATAGAGGTGTTTATGGATGACTTTTCAGTGGTTGGCGACTCCTTTAATTGTTGTTTGAGTCACTTGGCCAAGGTTCTCAGAAGATGTGAAGATTACAATCTTGTACTAAATTGAAAAAATGTCACTTTATGGTGAAAGAAGTTATAGTATTGGGCCATCACATCTCTCAGAAGGGGATAAAGGTTGATCGAGCAAAAGTTGAAGTTATAGAGAGACTTCATCCACCCATCTCTGTAAAAGGTGTGAGATGTTTTCTGGGACATGCGATCTTCTTCCAGAGGTTTATTAAAGATTTCTCAAAAATTGCATATCCTCTGCACAAATTACTTGATGAATCTTGTATGAAGGAATGTAATTACTATTTTGATGAATCTTGTATGAAGAATTTTTGAGAGTTGAAAGAGAAGTTGGTATCTACACCCATAATTATATCCCCAGATTGGAGTAAGACATTTGAGGTGATATGTGATGCTAGTGGGGTTGCTCTTGGTGTGGTATTGGGATAAAGAAGGGATAAAATCCTTCACCCCATCTATTATGCAGGTAAGGCCCTAAATGAAACACAAAAGAACTACACTGTGACTGAACAAGTGCTCCTTCTCCTATTTGCTTGGCACGAGAGTCATAGTGCATACTGACCACTCCGTTTTAAGGTATTTGATGGCAAAGAAGGATGTGAAACAAAGGCTGATTAGATGGTTGTTACTATTGCAATAGTTTTATTTTGAAGTTAAATATAGAAAAGGTACACAAAATCAAGTTTCCGATCACTTGTCCAGATTGGAGGATGAAGCTTTGCGAGAGTTGGGTGAAAAGGCTTAAATTGATGATACCTTCCCCGATGAGCATGTATTCGCCGATTCTCATGATTCCATGGTTTGCCATTTTTTAAAATTTTATAGCTAGTGATATAGTCCCACGGGACATGTCCTTCCATCAGAGGAAGAACTTCATGCATGATGTGAAAAAGTTCTTTTGGTATGAGCCTTACTTATACGGGAGTTGTGCTGATGGGTATATTCGCTGTTGCATGCCGAAAGTGGAGATGCTAAGTTTTTTAGAGGCATGCCACTCTTCACTTGTTGGTGGGCATCATAGTGGTATTCAAACTGCCCACAAGATTTTGCTGTGTGGGTACTATTGGCCTACCATTCACCAAGATGCTCATGAGTTCGCCAATTTATGTGATAGGTTAAAAAGAGACGGAGAAATTTAAAAGAGGCAAGATCTCCCTTTAAATCCCATTCTAGTAATTGAGTTGTTCGATGTGTGGGGAATTGATTTTATGGGACAATTTGTGGAATCTGATAGGATTAAATATATACTTGTGGTGGTGGACTCTCTTTCAAACATTGAATGGAAGAGTGTCACCGCTTTCTTGAAAAAGAATATCGTCTCCAGATGTGGCTTACCTAGGGCCATTATTAGTTATGGGGGATCTCACATTTGCAATAAGTTGTTCTAAGGACTATTCGAGAAATATGGGGTTCACCACAATGTAACCACTCCGTACCATCAACAGACTAGTGGACAAGTTGAGATGTCCGATCGAGAGATCAAGCAAATCCTGTCAAAACGGTAAATGCTAATAGAACGGATTGGTCAAGGAGGCTTGATAAAGCTCTTTGTGCCTACCAGCCTAAATACAAGACCTCCATACATATGTCTCCATACCAACTTGTATATGGGAAGGCTTGTAACTTCCCAGTTGAGTTAGAGCACAAGGCCAACGATGAAGAAATTTAAAATGGATTGGAATGAATTAGTGGAGCAGAGACATAACGAATTGAATGAGCTTGATAAGTTTCACCTAAAAGCATAGGAAAGTTCAGCCATCTACCAAGAAAAGATGAATAAGTACCATGACCAAAAGATTGAAAATCGAGAATTTGGGGTTGGAGACTTGGTGCTTCTATTAAACACTAGGCTACGCTTGCTTCCGGGAAAACTCAAGTCCAAGTTGACTAGGCCATTCCTTATCACTAAAGTGTTCCGACATGGAGCGCTTTTGTTGGAGAACAAGGAGGGTGCAAAGTTCACGGTCAATGGGCAAAGAATCAAAATACTTAAGGCACGCGGAGAGTGTCCATGAAGTGGTTGATGCATATCACCTTGATAAAGTCGGAGTAATTAAGGATCTTGTGTCGTGCCGCGACGTTAAATCAAGCGCTTCTTGGGAGGCAATCCAAGGTGTATCTTTACCAACAATAGGTTTTGCTTTTCTTTGTATGAATAGGTGCATTCTTTTGTTTCGTTTTTGTTTTACTCATCTTCATGCGTTATTTATTAGTGTGTTGGGCTAGAGAGTAGTTTAGGGTCCGTTTCTCAAAAGTATCCAGAAAAACACAAAAAGAATAGGTTAATGGGTGTCCAATGTGCAGGGATCAAACCGAGGAATTCTACAGAAAATGGTCTGCTGCTTAGATCTACTGACCAATTAAAAGGCCGTTGTTCAATGGACCGTCTGTCGATGGTGTTTGTAGATCCCAAGTATGTCTTGTAATTTAGTCTAAGTCTATGTGAAATCGATGGTCCGTCGACTGACTTATGAACCATCGATGGGGTATAGTCAGTTTAAAGAACAAGTGACCCGACCTGGCCCGACCGACTAAATTAAAATAAAACTATTCAGTTAATTAAATTCTCTCCCAATCATTTCCCTCCCCTTATTTCCTTCCTTTTCCATTAACTCCCCATATCTCTCCCTTCCATTTTCTTCAAAACTCCCAAAACTCCCAACTTCCCTTATAATCCCAACACCCTCCCCTCCCCAGATTCTACTTTGTCTCCCTATTTTCTCCAGTCGGCGTTTGAAGGTAGGCAAGTATGTTGGTTATTGAGAAGATCACCCACTCATTAACTACACTATTAATTTGAGGCCAATTCCCTTTGCTTAATGAATTTTAGTTCATTTGTTGTTGGAAAAAAATTTCATATGTGGGTCTTGACGTAGAGACAAAATTGCATGTTAACTTATTAAATTATGGGTATTATGTCCCTTGGAATGATAGAAAGTGATTGAGTTGGTGGTGTAATCTGTGTAAAAAAAAATGATTGTTGACGTTTTGACTTAGGGTTTAATAGCACTGTAGAACTCGAGATTGAAACTTACGCAATCCAAACCCTAAGGGTAAAGAATTAATCTTGTACTTATTGTTATGTGTTGGGTGAACTAATGAAGTTCTAAAAGTTTTCGAATTGTGCTTTTAAAAACAAGGTCTAAGATCTGTCTCTTACCAACAGCACGAGACCCCGTCTACGGATCGTCTGTTCATCGACGGACCATCGATGGGGTCCGTCGATTGCTAAACTTCAAAAATGCTGAACTTTGAGATGACAGAAGTAGACTACAGTCCGTAGATTTATCGACGGGTTATTATGCACGTCCGTCATTTCCAACTGCAACCCTGATTTGTGAGAGATTAAAACTTATTCTAAGTGTCAGAAGACAGAAGTGGACTACAGTTCGTTGAATGATCGATGGGTCGTTCTGCATGTTCGTCGTTTTCAACTGAGAGATCTATGGAATAAATACTAAAAAATTTCCTAAGTGTCCAATGATGGACACTAGCGACGGACAGTCGATTTATCGACGAGCCGTCGATAGTAACCGTCAACCAGTACTGTAATTCCGTAATGGACTATACTTTGTGTTTCAAGGTTCTGTTTTGCTTGTTTGACTTGTGTAGTATGATTGCAATCAGACTAAAAAATTTCTTTCCAGGTACATATAGCTCCCAAACAAGACATCGTCTATTCTAGGATTAGGTCCAAGTGCACCATCCCGTAGAATGATCAGTATTTCTGAAAATGAGCAAGATCTGGAATACATGCGCCTAAGCACCCGGACCCATACACCAGCTGCTAGAGCAATTCGGGGCATCCACAAGAAGGTGGCGTTCGGTGTAGTCACTAACTCCCATTCTGATGAGGAGCGTACACTAAGCTACACACTGTCTAGGTCTACCTTAGGGTCGAATGAGGCCACTGCCTCTAATTTTGGATCAGTTGGATCCACTCACCTAGAGAAGCCTACCCGCCATACCTCTTCTGATTAGGCCCATAGTTTGGAGTCTACTCTAGCACCCCAGTATGTTATCCGTGCACCGGTTCCTTGTGAGCCCAACTGGTGGTGTGTTGATAGTCAGTATAAGATATACAAGGACACAAGATACTGAATGACACTATGGTTATTACTCGGTTGGTAATAGTCGAGCGGAGAGTTCTTAAAGGGAGTCTTCACAAAATCCCTGAGGTGCACAACTTTTTAACCGTCACAGGCTTAAGTGGACGGCCAGAAGTCAAGAGTCATATAGCGAGGTGGTTCTTAGAGAGTTCTGCGCGTTATATATGGAAACTATCAGAGATTCTTTGGACAGGCGGACAAAACTTTCAAATAGGACCCACTCAAAAAGGTTTTAGTTTTAGGCTGCTGGGTGGACATTTCTCCTACCTCCATCTGCGGCTTCCTTTATGGTGTTCCCACTAGTGCCGCGAGGGTTTATTACTCCAGAGTTCGATTACAGGTGGGGTTTGGTCAAGAGTGGAAAATTTCAGAGGACCAGAGAGTAGAGAGAGTCCACCAAGAGGTGGCTTGCAAAACATCTATCCATTGACGGAGAGGGAGAAGACTGGTTGTTAGACCTTGAGGCTTTATCAAGAAGGACAACCTCACCTTTGCAGCCAAGTTCTTCTAGAAATTAGTCCGCCACCTCCTATCCCCCATGGCAGCAAGTAACATCCTTACTTGGGATAGAGTGGTCATGGTTGTAGCACTGGTAGGTGGGTTGGAGATCGACATCGCAAAGTTGTTGATCTCCGTGATACATCAGAGGGATTTTAAGACCTCTACTACTTACCCATGTGCCTGTATAATTTTTCAGTTATGCAGGGATGATGGAGTGCCCCTTTGGTACTATGATGTCCTCTGTTCTACAACAGTGGCTGTGTTTATAGGCCTCATCAGGGATGAGGCCAATGTGGCGGCACCTCGGGGAGGGCCTAGAGTTGAATTGAAGCCGCTGAGTGAGAATTTAGCGGATACAGTAGAGTTAGACCAAGGGGTTTATCCTTCCACTTCAGAGCCTACTGAAACCACCCCGACCGAGTAGAACACCTAGTTTCTTCTGGTCTACTCCATCTTCTACATCTCTGGTTTTGATAGCTAGAATCTATAAGTTAGAGACCAACATGGCCATTTTGTTACATCATATCCAGCCTTGGATGCAGATATCCATTGCCGAGGCTTAGGACCGGATTTAGAAGAGGGTTGACCAGCAGACGGAGCAAATATTTAGGCGGTTCAACAACACCTTGATGCGATTGAGTTGTGGGTTCTTGCACGCGACTTTGAGGGCGGATATTGATAGTATCCTGGAGATGAGGGGACCTGACCCCGCGACTGAACCCATTGAGCAAGCAGAGGACATAGGACTTGTTGCACTATTCACTGCCCCACTACACCGCCTGATCCACGTATGTGTGCCAAGAGGCACCGTTCCAGCCGCACCACTGATGGAGAGGAGGCCCGTGCGAGGAACAAGGAGCAGATGGATCTTGAGGAAGTGAGGAGAGACTCATTGATTGATGAGGAGACCCATCAGATGAGGGCTCGAGAGTTGTCTGTTGGGGCATCTAGTTCAAGACTTGAGGCTTTTGAGGGGAGAAATACTAAGGGTGAGGGGATTGATTTCGGTACCACTGAGGGTGTCCCTACCAAAGAGGTTGCGAATTTTGAGAAACCGGACCCGCTTGCTTGTTGATTGTCAGCACTTTGCCCTCAGGTTTGCTTCACCTACCACCCTATCCTTATATTTCTTATGCATTGGGGAAAATTGCATGCCTTTTTTTAGGGGTGGGGTAAATAGAAAGTGAGTGTTAGGGTGTAGCCCAACTCAGGATCCTCTCTTAGGGGTTTTGTTGCTCGTGTTCTTTTCCCCAAGAGACAGAATACTTTGTTGTTGAACCGGCATGTCGTAACTTAATCAAAAGTATGAAAGTGAAATATGAAGCATGATGGCTAAACATGAATGATATCCCATTTCTAAAAAATGTTTGCTTGAATAGGTATAGAAAAGTTTAATGTGTTGGATTTAATCATGACAAAGAGATGCACGCACTACATGAAACTCAATCTAACACTCAAACTAGGTGTCCGTGATCAAGTGAAATGATTCTGTCGGAATTGTCAATTGAACAAAAATATTTGTGTTGAACAAAAATAAGTAAGAGTTAGTTCCACAAAAGAAAACAAATGGGAAGAAAACAAGGCAAAAATGACAAGAAAAGAAAAGAAGGGCATAATAGATAATGAAAGAGGTAGGACGCTTAACCGTAATGTCAAGAATGACAACAAGTCACTAAAATATACCCATATGTACCATACCTGACACTGAGCCTACGTTACAGTCGAAGAAAGTCCTATTGCGATCCTTAGAGTCTAATGTGATGAACTTAAGCAGTGAAAATAAGGGAAAGCCTATGGGGATAAGTACCAACTAGGTGTGAATTTGTTTGGAGCACCAGTTTTGAATAATGATCCTTATACTCAATGTTAAAATCATTGTATGAAAAAAGAGGATATCTTTTGAAGTGAGGGCACTAGTTGCAATATCGAGAAGTTGTTACCTTGGCAAGAGACAAAATAGTAGAGGTGTCGGTGCATGGTGAGTCTATGTCATGGTTTGATCCACATAAGTAAGCTTATCAAGACTAAGAGTAGAAACATTCACTAAAGCAACAAAAACGTTGGGATTGATAGCCATGTCATGTACCGTGGTTTCATGGTACTTTCAATGCTTTTTCCTTAAGATTGGTGTGTGTCTAGAGCCTTTTTATAGATGTTTTAATATTTTTTAATCTTTGTTTTGCAGGAAATGTGTCCAAAACAAAAAGCAGTCAACAGTCCGTCGTCCCATCGACGGACCATATATTGTGACCGTCGACTGAAGGTTCCGGCATATGGAAGCAACTCGAGGAATTCTTACCATGTGTAGGACTGTGAAAGAATCGATGGTCCGTCAATTGATTAACGGACCATCCTGGTAAATCGTCGATCTGATCAGAGAATGAACCAGTACTCCAATGTTGAAGAAAAGCTAAGTATGGAATGCCGGAAGGCATCAACAGACCGTAGGTGCATCGACGAACCGTGTTGTTAGTCCGTCGATTGGATCATCGAAGATTCTAGTGGAAGGATAAAAAAAATATGCTAAGTCTGGACTTACAGAGGCAGTCAATGGTCCATCGTTTCATCGACAAACCGTCTGTGGGGGTCGTCGATTGAAGCCGCGTTTTTGGACAAATTTCCTTATTTGAATTCCTTTTATTTTGGGACAATGTTTTTTTATAAATAGGGTGTAAAACTTCTTTTTAGGGGTTGGATTCTATTACTACTTTCTTAGTTTTGTTTTTGGAGATTTGTTTTTGCAACTTGGGCATTAATTGGAACTTCCGAATTTGGTTTTCAAGTGATTTTTGTGGTTTCAAGTTTAATTTCTGGATTTTCTTCAAATTTTTCCAAGTAAGTTCATGATTTATTATTTATAAACTATGAATTGTGTTCTTCTAAGCAATGGTAAATAAATCCACAACTAGGGTTGTGGGAACCATGGGTAGTTAACACAGTAAACCTAACTTAATAACACTTCTTCAATAAGTTATTTCATTCATTGATAATTCTTTCTCTTAGAATTATTTTATAGAGTGTACGCATTAGAACTCGCCTTATTGCTACCTGCCGGACCAAGGAGGTAGTTAATAGGAAAAGAATTATCAACATAGATTTAGTAGGAAACTATCTAATAGGCTAGTCTCGATTGGTGCGAAGTATTAACTTGTCACACTCGGGTGCTAGACCCCAATGAGACCAGCGCCGTTAAACTCTCAGAGGTCGCAGACAAGCCTATCTTAGCTTTCATCACAATCATAGAGTTAAATTTGCAGAAAAATTAGAATTTTGTAATACTTATTGAAGTGTACTTAGAATTCAAATAATTACTTCATAAGAGTGATATACTAATAATCTCAACATATATAACCATCTATCAATAGAGTAACCAACAGAAATGAAGAAATCATAGTATTAATAATATTTTGCCAAACAGGCCTTAATATAACCACTTGAACAAATGTTTGAAATGAAACGCTTGGGACAACATCCACTAGCTATGTCTAATGTTCTAAATCTAGAAAAATAAACATAGGCATCCTCAAACATAAGAGGGCCTACCAAAGTCTGAAGATCGCTAATCCAAACCGCTCCAACAAATCTTCAATATTCTCTCGGACCTGCGCCTATAAAAATAGTAATAATATATGGGTTAGTGCACACTTCTACTATGTGTGGGTGTATGCACATAAACACATAAGTACTATACATGATCAAGGAAAGCTCTTTTTATAGCAACGTGTCATTTCTGGAAAGTGAAGTCACTATACCTTCCTAATTCGTTATTTGTGATTCATAGCGTGCACACTTCTACTATGTGTGGGTGTATGCACATAAACACATAAGTACTATACATGATCATGGAAATCTCTTTATATAGCAACTTGTCATTTCTGGAAAGTGAAGTCACTATACCTTCCTAATTCGTTATTTGTGATTCATGCTATGAATATGACATGTTTTGATGCATTTAAATCACACAACTCATTTTTTATATGAACATAAGACCTTGGAATCATGAACATAATTTTAGAAAAACTCGAGCAAAAGTTAATATTTTTTCTCCTTTAGGCCGAGATCTCCTCTTCCCATAATTAGTTTATTTTTAGCCCATTCTTCTTTTTGTTGTGTAGTTTAATAATCTCATTTGATCCAATGTTTTACTAACCAGTGAAATGATTCATTGTAGTCCCATACCGACAATGAATCGAGTAAGTAATCCAAAAGACTAAGTAAATAATTTGACTACCCTACTCACAAGTTAAATTTCTTATTCTTGTTAAATTGGGCATGAGTGTATTTATAAGCCATTATTTATTGGCTATGCCAATCTTTGACTATTTGCATAGTATAAAAATGTTGGGGCATATATTCACACTCAAAATGACTGAGTCATTATGTTTTTCTCTCTTTATTTGCATAATATAAAAGTTATTGGCTATGCCCAATATTTGATCATTTGAATGATATAAAGATTACGGGGCATTGACTAGCCATTATGTTTTGCTCCCTTTACTGGAATAAGCCAATAACTGTTAAAACTTCATTCTTAACAAACAGTAATGATTGATATTCTCAAGTTCTAGCTTGCTTAGTTCACTTTGAACATAAATTTTCTTATTCTTTGATCTGCTGTTCACTTTGAACATGATACTTTCTTTCTTTCTTACTTTCTTGTTGAAATCTTTCTTACTGAAATAGATCATGTGAGCTAACATGAAATCCAGTGTCTTCCCCACACATAAAAGAGGTGGTTCACAGGTTAAAGTGAACCTCATGTGAATGAACATGAAATCCAGTGTCTTCCCCAAACCGAAAAGAGGTGGTTCACTGGCTAAGGTGAAACCAAGCCCGTGTCTTCCCCAAACGGAAAAAAGGTGGTTCACGATTTAAGTGAAATTGAATACTTTCTTTATCATTTAACCGACATTGATCATGTGAGCAAAGCAGGAAATCCAGTGTCTTTCCCATATTAAAAAGAGGTGTATCACATGCTTAAGTTAAACCGAATACTACCTAGCTCTCTTAGGTGGAATCTAATGGCTAGTTCCTATGCTGGCAACATAGTTTAAATACTAGGAGATTTTGGATATCCTTATCCACTTTGGTGGTAGCCTCATCTCATGAGGCTTACATGTGCTTGCACAAGCTCATTACTAGTCTATCACTGCTTGTCTCAATTTCTTATCCTTTATAACTTTTAGAGTTGACTCATTCATTATGGAAGCTTTCTTCCAGTATGAGGTACAATTAATTCAATGGATGACTTGTCATCCCTTTGTTTACTTGATGAATGTGAACATAATATTTCATTATCATTTTGGTATGAATGAGACTTTTCTCAAGATTTTTAACACCATTTTATGTGAGTATCTTTAACATAATTGTTTACTCACCTTATCTTGTTCAATGTTCTCTGGTAGTCTTGTACCATTCTTTATGAAAGTTATGGAACTCTTTATTGTGCTTCTATGTTCACAAGTATATTTTGATAAGGTATGGTACTTGTCCCAATCATTGGCATAGCATTGGTTATGAGTTTCATTGAGTTACATTGGTCATGCATAATCTTTAACATTTAGTTGGACTTACAAGAAACATCATAATTTATATTGGCCATGTAAGAATGGTATGATTTAGTCATTAGCCAACTTTATATCATATTTTGGAAATAATTTTGTAAGCCAATTTATTGCCATAAGCAAAACTTTAACTTAACATTGTCATGATATTATCATGGGAGCTTTCTTCAATTAACTTCATATATATACTATAATGATCTTATCATTTTAAGCAAGCTAACTTTTAACATTTGTTTTGAATAGATCATAAGAAAAGTTTTGTGTTTAGTTTGACTAAGCAATTAAGTTATTTTGGCATTGAAGATTAGTTATCTAGTTTTGATTCTCATTCTTATTTCTTCTTGGAAACATTGCATTCCAAATACTTACAAACATATATACTGTAAAACAAAAATAGTAATCGAAAACTTCATCCCTTTCAACTAATAAACTCAATTTCATAAACGACTTATAACAATTTCATCTTCTGGAACACAATTCGACATTAATCATACGGATCTAACCTATAGGTCTCATTCAACATTATTAAATCAAAGAAACCTACACATAATGATAAGTTAGAACCATATACCAATAACATGCTCGAGATTTTGCATAATAAATACTACTAGAATCGGACATAGGGATAACTAGCGAGATGAGCATTCAAAACTTTCATTGGGAACAACCCTAGTTTTGGTTTCTTGAATTCAAAACGTTTAAAAAGCCTCTTGGAGAAAGTAAAACAAGAGAGAGTACCCATACATTACTGTAGAATTGAATCTACGAAGATCATCTTGTACTTTGCACGAAAACCTTGAAGAATCACCTTGAAATCGCCTAAGGAGAATTGAGAATATTTTATTTTTCTCACGTTTGCTTACTGTTTTAGAGTCGTGCGTTTCTAGTGGTTAATCGTGAGTCTAAGTCATAGGAACTGATATTGACTAATTTAAATTAGGCTACTATCTTAGTTAAATAAATCAATTAGCTAATTACTAAAATTCCCCTCCTAAATTGACTAAATATAGGAGAACATTTGACTTAGCCAAATCTGAAATTTTTCTAAGGGTTTTGGGTTTGACCTTGAATTTTAATTAATTAATTAAGTTGCTAATTTAATTAATTATCTAACGTAGGGTAATTACTAAAGTACCCTAAGTCACTAGGACCATAACGAACCGCTTTGGACAATTCTAGGTTAGGTACTAGGATGTTTTTTTTTTAAATACTAGACTAGTGTCACCCGATTAGATTTTAGGATGTTGGTAACACTAGTTAGTTAATTTCGGTTAGTCCTAGATTAGTTAGTTAGTCAGGTAAGTTAGTTAGATCCTAGGAATTGTTAGGAAGCTAGGCCCCATGTGGCTTTACCCACATGCGTGCCTGCCCCCTAACCGCCCTAAAAAAATTCGGTTTGGGCTTGGTGTCTTGTAGATGTGCTTGCACATGTGTTGCTGCACATTTCTTGTCCAAGGACCCTCAGTATGTACTTGGGAACTTCGTAATCTACATGATCATTTTAAATGATCATGCGCTATGGTACCTAGGCATTACAATTAAATGCCTTGTATCTAATGTGTGTTATATGAAGTCAGAATATTTAGATTAGGGTCTTCATTGTAGGTGATATTCCTAAACAAGTTTGTAATGGAGCATTTTAACGTCAAACTATATCTTAAGACATAGAAAATTGGCTAACTCCCTTAATCCAATATTATTTAATATGCCAAATATTGCTCAATATTGGGCATTGGGATGCCTATGTACCCCAATACATATTCTTAAAACTTAATAGACTCTTCACTAGCCGAGTACATTTACTGGAATGTTACATTATCACCCCTTAGGAACATTCCGTCCCAGAATAACATTACACATCATTTTGAATCAAGGAGGATATTTTAGAAAAACACATGACATACTTGAAACATTACTCTTTGTGAATATCTGATTCACAACTTACTCTGGATGATGCACATCACTCAAAGCTTATCTGAAGCTTCATATCTGATATTAAGGAACTTCCTTCCCAATCTTACTTAAACTCAATGCATATCAAAACTCATGCAACACAAAAATCATGTCAACCCTATAGAAAAACAGCAACATGAATGCAAGCATGAACTCATATTAGCTCATATACTGCAAGTATAAAACACACAATTATGGACATAAAACTCCCAGAACTGAACAAGTGGGGGTAACGGGATCTCAAGCGACTGGGTAAGACCTCAAGGCTTAAGGTGTTCGGCCTTAACCTGTTGGCAATTCGGGCACTCCTCCTCAAACATAGAAAAATCTCACTTCATATCTTCCCACCAATAGATCTTCTTGAGATTATGATACATGTTGAAAATCATTCACTATGGACACAGAGTCTATGGAATGAACTTCATGTTCTAAGTCGTCTACTCTAACTAAGTGGTATAAATACCCCTAAAATAACATCTTATTGGCTTTAAGATTGGAAAATATTTGGCATGTAGGATTTGAACTACGCTCTTCCCATTGCAGCTCTAACTCATTAGGAAACTGAAACCTTACTACCCTATTTCGACAGTCTATGGTAACATAACACTTATGGAGCCAATCCATACCCAAAATTATATCAAAGTCAAGCATGGTTAATTCTATTAGGTCAGCATAGGTAACTCTATCAAGAATAGTTATTGGTAAATCTCTATATACCCTTTTAGCTCTAATGATGTATCCTCTTCATTAACACCCGTAGCACAGTTAATCTTGTAGACCTCGTCAACAAACTCCTGGGGATCCTCATTGGTTCTGGACTCGAAGTAGACTGGAGGATTCATCCTGGTGAAATCTCTCAGTCTACTTGCCGTGGTGCTAGCATCTGGGTTCTCCATGGGGGCACCCTCACTAGTTGCCTGGGCTGTGATAGCTTGTGCATGACTAGTGATGTCTTGGTCCATCTGAATCAGTGATGCTTTAGCTTCTCCAATCGTCAACGCAGCTGGGTTGACAAGCATTTGCACTCCAGCAGCTGGGGCTTGAAGAGGAGCTTGGTTTACCCTAGTAGTTGCTTCTCCGACTCTCATGGCGGCGTTTCTTCTTGTGTTTAGTTTTCTACACGCATACACAAGAAGGAAGTAGGATTCTAGAATAACAGAAAATGTTAAAGCTCTACACGATACGATAATGAGTAGAAGAATGGAAGATTCTTAACATCACCTAGTCTCTAAGTTATGGTTGTTGTGCACTTCAAAACCATAAGCTAGACACTATGCAACGTGGTTGTTTTTGAGCTTTAATTCCTAGTAATTTAACCTCATTCTCTAATACAAAGTTTTTCACACTCGGGTCCTAAACCACAGATGAGTACGGCGTCGGTAACCTCTCAGAGGTCGCATACAAGCCTCTTCTTAATTTCATCACAATCATACAGATAAATTTTCTTAAATGTTTAAACTTTTGAATACTTATTAAAGTGTACTTATACTTCATATAATTACTCCATAAGAGTTATATACTAATAAGCTCAAACTAAACAACCATCTATCAATAGAGTAAACTGAAATAAAGAAATTATAATATTAATAATAGTTTTCCAAACCGGCATTAATACAACCGCTTGACCAAATGTTTGAAATAAAACGCTAGGGACAACATTCACTAGCTATGTATAATGTACTAAATCTAGAATAATAAACGTATGCATCCTCGTTCTCAAGAGGACCTACCAAAGTCTGGATATCACTAATCCAAACCGCTCCAACGAATCTCCAATCTTCTCTCGGACCTGCGCTTATAAAAATAGTAATAGTATATGGGTTAGTACACAGTTGTACTAAGTATATATGTGTATGCACACAAACACATAAGGACTATGCATGATCAAGGAAAACTCTTCCTATAGCAACATGCCGTTTCTGGAAAGTGGTGAAGTCACTATACCTTCCTAATTCGTTATTTGTGATTCATGCTATGAATATGATATGTTTTCATGCATTTAAAGCACACAACTCATTTTGATATGAACATAGGACCTTGGAATCATGAACATAATTTTAGAACAACTCGAGCAAAAGTTAATATTTTTTCTCCCTTAAGCCGAGAACAAACCTTCCCATACTTCATTTATTTTTTTTGTCTTTTCTTCTTTTTGTTGTGTAGTTAAATGATGTCCTTTGATCCTACATTTTACTTACAAGTGAAATGATTCAATCTAGTCCCATACCTACAATAAATCGAGTAAGTAATCCAAAAGACTTAGGAAATGATTTGACTACCTACTCACAAGTTATATTTCATATTCTTGTTATATTGGGCATGAATGTATTTATAAGCCAATCTTTATTGATTATGCACATTCTTTGACTATTTGCATAGTATAAAGAGACTGGGGCATATATTCACACTCCAAATGATTGAATAATTATGTTTTTCTCTCTATATTGGAATAATATAAAGGTTATTCGCTATGCACATTATTTGATAATCTAAAGATTATGGGGCATTCATTAGCCATTATGTTTTGCTCCCTTTATTGGCATAAGACAATAAAAGTTAAAACTTCATTTTTATCAAACACTAATGATTGATATTCTTAAGCTCTAGCTTGCTTAGTTCACTTTGAACTTAGATTTCTTCTTCTTTGATCTGCTGTTCACTTTGAACATGTTACGTTCTTTCTTTCTTACTTTCATGCTTAAATCTTTCTTACTGAAATAGATCATGTGAGCTAACAAGAAATCCAGTGTCTTACCCACACTGAAAGGAGGTGGTTCACAAGTTAAAGTGAACTAGATCATGTGAATTAAAAATAAACCTAGTTTCTTCTCCACAATAAAAAGGAGCGTTTCATCGGTTAAAGTGAACCAAGCCCAGGTCTTCCCCACACTGAAAAAGGTGGTTCATGGCTAAAGTGAAACCGAATACTCTCTTGAGAATTCAACCGACATAGAGCATGTGAGCCAAACATGAAATCCAATGTCTTCCCCACACTGAAAAGAGGCAGTTCACCTGCCAAAGTGAAACAGAGTACTACCTATCTCTCTTAGGTGGAATCCACTAGCTATTTCCTATGCTGGCAGCATAATTCAAAAACTAGAAGATTTCGGAGAACCTTATCCACCTTGGTGGTAGCCTCATCCCATGAGGCTTACATGTTCTGCATAAGCTCATTTCTAGTCTATTGGTGCTTTTCTCAATTTCGTATAATTTATAACTTTTAGAGTTGACTTATTCATTATGGAAGATTGCTTCTTGTATGAGGTATACTTAACTCAATGGATGACTTGTCATCCCTTTGTTTACTTGATGAATTTGAACATAATCTTACATTATCATTTTAGTGTGAATGATAATTTTCTCACGATTTCTAACACCATTTTATATGAGTATCTTTAACATAATTGTTTAGGTGCAAGTGACTTGTCTGACTTCCTTTAACACCCAATTCTATATCAATTTCATAAGTCATAAGCTTTTAGTTATGTCATTACTCACCTTATCTCGTTCAATGTTCTGTGGTAGTCTTGTACCATTCTTAATGAAAGTTATGGAGACTCTTTATTGTGCTTCTATGTTCACAAGTTTATTTAGATAGGGTATGTTGGGACTTGTCCCAATCATTGGCATACAATTGGTTATGAGTTTCATTGAGTTACATTTGTAATGCTTAATCTTTAACATGTATTTTTCCTTACAAGAAACATCATAATTTAAATTACCCATGTAAGATTGGTATGATTTAGTCATTAACAAACTTTATATCATATTTTGGAAATAATTTTGTAAGCCAATTTATTGGCATAAGCCAAACTTTCACTAAACATTGTCATGATATTTTCATGGAAGCTTTCTCCAATTAACTTCATGCATATACTATAATAATCTTATCATTTTCACCAAGACAACTTTTAACATTTGTTTTGATTAGATCATAAGAACATTTCAGTGCTTAGTCTGGCTAAGCTAATAAGTTAATTTTTCATTGAAGATTCATTAACTAGTTTTGGTGCTCATTCTTATTTCTTCTTGGAAACATTGCATTCCAAACACTTACAAACATATATACTGTGAAACACAAACAATAATCGAAAACTTTATCTTTTTCAACGTTAAACTGAATTTCATATATGACTTATAACAATTTCATCTTCTCGAACACAATTGGGCATTAATCATACGACTCTAACCTATAGGTCTCATTCAAATTATTAAATCATAGAAACATACACATAATGATAAGTTAGCACCATATACCAACAACATGTTCGAGATTTTGCATAATACATACTACTAGAATCGGAAATAGGGATAACTTGGCAGATGAAAATTCAAAACTTTTATTGGGAACACACTCTAGTTTTGGTTTCTTGAATTTAAAACGTGTAAAGAGCCTCTTGGATAAAGGAAACCAAGATAGAAAACCCATACCTTACTGTAGAATTGATTCTACGAAGATCACCTTGTACTTTGCATGAAAACCTTGAAGAACCACCTCGAAATCGCCTAAGGAGAATTGAAAATATTTTCTGTTTTTCTCACGTTTGCTTACTGTTTTAGAGTCGTGCGTTTATAGTGATTAATCGTGAGTCTAAGTCTTAGGAACTAATATTGACTAATTAAACTTAGGCTAATTAACTTAATTAAATAAATCAATTATCTAATTACCAAAACACCCCTACTAAATTGACTAAAAATAGGAGAACATTTGACTTTGCAAAATATGAAATTTTCCTAATGGTTTCGGCTTTGACCTTGAATTTTAATTAATTAGTTAAGTTGATTATTTAATTAATTAATTGACCTAGGGTAATTACTACAGTAACCCTAAGTCACTAGGATCATAACCAACCTCTTTGGACCATCCTAGGTTAGGTACTAGGATGTTTCTTTAGTTAGTTACCCGGCTAGATTCACCCGGTTAGATTTTAGGATCTTGGGATCACTAGTTAGTTAATTTCGGTTAGTCCTAGGTTAGTTAGTTAGTTAGGTATGTTTGTTAGAACCTAGGATTTGTTAGGAAGCTAGGCCCCATGTGGCTTTACCCGCATGGGCGCCTGCCCCCTAACCGCCCTTATCGAATTCAGTTGGGGCTTGGTCGGTTAGTCTCTTGCACATGTGTTGATGCACATTTCGTGTCCAATGAACCTCACTATGTCCTTTGGCACTTCTTAAATTACATGATCATTTTAAATGATGATGTGAATGGAACGTAGGATTGACACTTAGATGCCTCGTACCTAATGTGTGTAATATGAAGTCAAAAAATTTAAATTAGGGTCTTCATTGTAGGTACAATTCCTTAACAAGCTTGGATTAGAGAATTTAAACATCAAAGTATATCTTAATATATAGAAAATTGGCTAACACCCTTAAGCCAATATTCTCTAACATGCCAAATATTGCTCAATATTGGTCATTAGGATGCCTATGTACCCAATACATATTCTTAAAACTTAACAGACTCTTCACTAGATGAGTACATTTTCTTGAATGTTACATAACAAAGCCATACATCGAATATGATGCCTAACACGAAGTAAAGGCAAGGGTTAGTAACTTAGACAAACGTAGTTGGACCAAGTTGCAGTGTGAAATTCTCTAAATGCCGGACCAAGGATTTAGAGATACCTAACTTATCACATTGCATGCAAAACACTATGAAGAACTGTAATAGCTAGAGATACGGCGTTATGAACCTATGGGAACACTTATACCCTAATTTCTCTCACAATTCGGTAAACACCATAGATTTAATCCTGTTACTTGTTTTACTTAGCAATATTAAATGACTTTTTTCAAAAAATCCCCCTTTTATTTCCTGTTTTTGAAAAGGACTTAACTAAATAGAAGTAATCGTACATTGAAGTTAAGTCTAAATCATTTTCCTCGTGGGATTGACCCCAACCTAATAGTTAGGTTCTTTACTTGATACGACTGTTTATACTTCTTTGGGGAGGTATAATTTGAGCATATTAGCTTACACGAGAGCCACTAGAGTAAAGAGATATCACCTTTATGATTGAAGTTTCTATAAGAGCTTTGTTGACTCCCCTTCGAGATTATATTGATGATCTTGCTACTAGCGTCACAGCCTATGAGAGCAGGTAGGTGAAGAGTTCTGAGGTTTTAGATTAGAATATTGTGGTAGACGAATTGAGGAAGTATGTATACCATTTGAAGTCTACCGACTTCATATCATTGATTGCGGTTGCAGATGATGAAGATGCTCATGAGACTTCAGAGATTGCTCCAACTATAACCTGAGAAGGACATAGTGGGGTTGTCAGAGTTGATGATTTAGATGTTGAGACTGATTAAGAGTAGAAAGATGTACAAGAGGAGAGTATCGTTAGAGATCTATCTCATCTTAGAGAGGCTAAGGGAGACCTTGGAGACTTCGTTGTGACTGAAGACATTATGATAGATGTCGCAATATATGCATCAATGGCATGTACACCTTTTGCTACTCCAAGAAAAGTTGAGATATTTTAGGAGACTCCAGGCATTCAGGCTTTAGTCAAGGCTATTGCACCTGACATTGATGCCTCGATAGATGGAGCTACTTCCTGGACATGATCCGTTCTTTATCTCTCCCTCTATCTTATTGTGATTTACTTTATGGATATTTTTATATCATTTGCATTTGAGGGGATATAGTTTTTATTTGTTGTGGGGTGAGACCCACCTTTCATGGGCTATTAGTAACTCATCTTTTTATGTATATATTTGGGTTGTTATTTTTTTATTGTGTTGTATACTGCTTTTTGCGAATGTTTGAGCTTGTGTCTCCTTGTGTTTTAAACTGCAAATATTTAACCCACCAAAAAAATTCTTCTTTCCGCCATTTCTTGAATGTACTTGAATATTAATGTTCTTAGGCAAATTTTACTCTCTGTTTGATCGATACCGATGACTTGGACAATGCTTGCAATCGAACTAACATGAATGTGCGGCTACAACGATGCCAGATGAAGTTTCATAGACAATATGTAAACTCTTTGCATCTCGTTGTGGTTAGCCAATTATCAAATTGAGTTTCTTGCGATGAAAATTACATACTTGCGAAAGTGTGGAGTCTTCAATTTGGTGTCAATGCCTTGTATGATGATCATACCGTGAACCATACATGATGACATCTAGAGTTTGCATTGTTATTCTAGTAGACTAAGTGATACTAATTCATGATATTATCTTAGGCCCCGTTAAAAGAGTGTGAACCAATTTGACATATAACTCTCTTGTGGCTTTCCTTGTGAGTGTGCGAACCTCTTTTGAACACCCCTTGAATTTTAGCGTTTCGTGGATGATACGTGACCTCTCTTAATCTACGTATAATACGATTGATTGGTGGTTGGATAAATATCAAACATAGTCTAAACGCCTAAGTTGGGGTGTGTTGAAAATAGAAGGCAAGTGAAAGAGTAAAAAAAAGTCTCCTTTAATCCATGGTGTTGAGAAAAATGGAACCCCTCCATAAAAAAATATAGAGAGAAAAAAAAGGAAAAATCTAAGAGAAAAAAATAACGAAAAAGATCAATTCATGGAATATTTTTATGAAAATACAAAAAGAATTGGGTCTTGTGAACAATCCATGAAAAATGAATAAAGGGATGATTTTTGAGAACAAGAGAAAATAATGAAGAAAGGACAACGGAATTGTTATGAGCACCATATCTCATGAGGATAAAAGTCACCTAGCCTAAATGGTCTTAGCTATATACTCTACCCCACTACAAGCCTTAAAAAACCTTTTTGATCTTGAGTGAAAGGAAATGAAAGTAGATTGGAAAAAATGGGTAAACCTAATGGTTAATTCATGCATTGTGTTAATCTTTATGAGTGTGAGCGTTGAAATTGATTTTGAAACTCTAAATTGTGAATCATTGTGTGTTAATATGGAATTATTATTTATGTGAGGGAATTTGATCACTTTTGTTGAGCTTTTGAATGTATAGTGAGCTTGAAAATCTTTTGATAATGGTGTGTCACAACATAAGTATTTGAGTTCACATTTGATCCTCTCATGAGTGAGTTGAGTCATGTTGTGCTCATTAATGATTGAGTCTTCTGTAGAACTATCTGAGACATCCTCTTCGAATTGTTGAACTTTAGGACAAGCAAAAGATTAAGTTTGAGGTGTTGATAAGTCCATGATTTGTACTCATTTAGGGCTACATTTTGATATATTTTGTGTCCTCAAATGCATATTTTTTCTCAAAAACAGAAAAAATACCCAAAAGTTTTAGGTATATAGACTTGGAGACAAAGCATGAAAAAATGAAGCAAAAAGGAACCAAGGCAGCAGAAAGATTAAAAAAATTAACACCTAAGGATTGTTGAACTTGTTCGGCATATCATCAAAAGGTATCATCCTTGACTTTTGTTCGAGTGAGCTAATCCCTTAAGGAAACGATCAAATGGGTGCTGAAAAGAAACAATCATCGTGTCACCGAGCTGTTTTCCGAAGCAGTACCATGTCCCCAATGATCCAAACTACAAAGATTTTGTAGGCTAGTGCAAGATGACGATAAACATAGCAAAGGTCGAATCCCCGAGTTCATCAATTATCCTAGCTAACTGCGCCTAGTGGTCCTTCTCAGCACAACTTTTGAAAACTATAAATACTTGTTAATATTTTTAGCTTACAATCAAATTGTGTAGTTTATAATAGTAATTTTCAGACTTAGCTTCTATTTTGAGTTTTTTAGAGATTTTGGGAAACTTCGCTCTTGAACCTTGGAGACTTGAAGATCTTACCTTGAAGAAATTCGGAGTGGGTGTTGGAAGTCTTCATCCTAGACTCGTTCGAAGTGACAATAAATCATCCCCAGTGGATGTTATCTCTATTTGGTATCATTTTCTTTCTTTTCTCTATTTCTACCTAAAACCCCAATTATTTGGGTGTGATTTTGTGGATATGAGTTAATTCTATTGTTCGATGTTGCTTATTGTTAGCGTATTCGTTGTTTAAATATGATTTTCATTTATTAGTTGTGTTTGAACAAAAAAAGGTTGTGGCTCAAAATACGATTTACCTTAGCTCTTTTAGCTTTCTTAAGAGAGGGGTTTTAAAACTAAGACTGCTAAATTGATAGCCAGTGGTTACTTGGTCGTCATGATTCAGCTAGAGAGAGTGAATCCCAATCCATCTCCCTGACTTTCAGCTCGAGCGAGTAATTGGGATAAGGAAGAGGTTGTGCTTAAATGCTTCACTCGGTGTTTGAGAGAAACCCAGTTGATTCAGGGTAAGTTGCTTGAGGGAGAACATACCCCACCAAAGTCTAGCCTAGTCACATATATTCAACGATATACTATCAATAGAAATAACCCTAATGTGTCTTTATCTCATATTACGATCACATACCCAAGAATAATGTTTCCCCATTAATCTCTCTCTCTCTCTCTCTCTCTCGTGTCAACACCTCTAATTTAAAATGTTTTCATTCAATAATTTCTCGTAGCTATGAATAGCATGGTATGATTTGTGCTTGGATGAATCATTTACAAAATCATTCCCTATGGAAACGATGTAAACCCTTTGTTGGGTTATATATTAAGTAAGGATCGTCCACGCTTAGTATTAAATGAAGTGGATTTGATGACATTGATCAGTCTACCATTAGCTCTTGTGATAGTGGGGTCACATTATAAAGTGTGATATATAGAGGAATGGTGATACAAGTTTAGAAAAGTATGAGCAATTATATTCAAAATATTCTCCAGATATGATAGAATTGATAACAATATTCATAGTGTTTTCCTTGACATCGCTTGTGCCTTCCATGGATTTTTTCAGGGTGACATTAACAAAACATTAAATGCGTGGGGTTTTTATTCTGAAAATGCAATTTCAACCTTAGTCCAAAGGAAGTTTCTCCAAAGGGATATGCATTGTTTGGTGTTTCATGATCTAGAAAGGGATATGCGAACATAAATCATTTACATGAATCACCTCGAGACTTAACAAAATGGAGTAGACTCTTCAAACCTCAAGATGTCCATGACGTTTTGCAAGGAAATAAAGTTGGTAAATTTCATCATCTTTATTTTTGTTATACTTTCTTTCAAAAAAAATTTCGTTTAATGGGATATACAAATTGCTTATAATTTGATGTCACTACAAGAAACTTGTAGTTTTTAATAATAAAGGAAGAAATATCCACGAATTTGGTTTGAATTTGCATCGACATTTATCCATTAGTTTTTGGGAAAAATACAAATTAATGGATGAATATACTTTTCTTCATATTTTTGTGCTAGAAATAAACCGAGGAAATTTGTTTATTTTCATTCTGATATAATCAATTTACTTAAATGATACAACATAGTTTTTTTTTTCATATTTGGGCTATTTGAATTTAATTCAAATTCTAGGTTTTAAATTTTTAATTAAACTCAATATGGGTAAAAAGAACTCATTTCCAATAGAAATAAAAAAATACCTTTGTTAATTAATAATTACAGTTCTAAAAATGCTAAAATTTGACTCACTTTGTTAGGTTGCTAGTGACTTCTTATGAAAGAATACAGACGCACTTCATCGGTTAAATTTCACACAAAAATATTGAGAAGCCCTCAAAAAGAAATTTTTATTTTTTTAAAACAAATCAATGTTCATCTGTATTATTTTATATGTAATATCTTACAAAAACGAACACACAAAGATTGAAAAATGAGGACAAGTTTGATGAGTTGTGTATGTGTTTTGCTGAGTATTTATAAAGACATAGAGGAGCATCATGACATATTTGATTTCTTGAATTATTATTTTATAAAGTGCCAAAAATTCCCCTCAACTATTTCGATCGATTTTAAACTACACTCCAACCATCTTTCAGCCATCAAATACTCATGTCACTCACATTTTGGCGAAAACAAATACCTTTATTTCTAATTGGCAAACACTATTAAGGTGTATGGAGGGTAAATTTACACCAAATCACATATGTTAAGGGAAAATTGGACTCTCATCCATAAGAATAATTTGAAAAGACTTTGGGTTCGGACTAAGTTTAAAATAATAAAAGTTAAACCACGCTACTTCTACACTCACCCACCCCCACCTTGTAAAACCTTGGAGGTTGGAAAGTCAAATTTGAAGGAAAACTTGCAGAATTTTTACTGAATTGGTGAACTACGAGTTCAATATATGGACTATAGGAAGACCTAAGAGCAATAAAAAGGAATCTGCAGAAGTTGATATTTGATATTTGATTTTGGAATTTCATGTTTTTGAAGTTTGAAGTACGACTTGGAAAGACGAACCATAGGGACTTTGATGAGTCGTAGATAGATGTTGTGAAAATGATTTAGATTTTATTTAAAAATCAGTCTTATATATGGATTTTACAGGTCGTAGAATGGGTTTCAGAGAGATATACACAGTTAGTGATGTTTTTCAGTTAATGTTGATGTCTACAGACCGTAAAAAATTTAGACGGATGGTTGTAAGGTTTCGTAGAAAGTAAGTTGAATTTGAATTTCAAGATTTGGTTCTACGTTTGACCAGTACAGACCATAGAAATTTCTATGAAACCGTAGCTCCAAACCGTACAAGCCATCCAACAATTATATTTTAAGCGTATGTGCATCTTTTCCTATCCATTAAATGTGTATACTATATCATTTTACCCCTATATCTAAATCCTATAACTACGCTTCTACTCCTAAAACTACCCCTACTCTCACATTCTCTAAGATTACTAATCCCATTCAAATTTATCCCTCCAAATTCTTTCAAGTCTCATGAAAGAAGAAGATAAGGTTTCTCAAGTCTCATTTTCAGTATTTCTTCTAGACTTTGAATAGAAAGCTATGTAGAGTTTCATCAATAGGTTCCATTAACCTATTAAGCTGTAGAGTTTTCTCAATTCTCCAAGTTCAATTTCATCGATTTGATTCAGGTTGAAGTAGAACTGGATTGATTCAATTGTTTGATTTTGATCTTATCATAACATTTTTTGAGCCAATTAAATGCTTTTCAATTGATTTAAATTGTATCCATGGAATTTTCCTGATTTTGATTTTGAACTCTTAAAGGCATGAGTTCTTGAAAAAGCTATGAATCTATGAATAATGTTTTTATGAAAACTATGCAAGAATTATGAAAATGAATGTTTTATATGTCACGACCGGGGAGCATCCCCTAGAAGTAACACACCGTACTCGACCTCTAGGAGGTCTTATACAGGCCCATAGACATCTTTCATTGCATAATAGTAAAACATCAAAAAATTTAAAACTTTTCATAGCACATCATATGCTAGAATTATCACTTCATATACATATAAATATCAAAATTACATAACTCAACTCTAAGTTTCTTTGACATCTTAAGACATAACTCAATAGAATAAAATAGGGATACGACCCTCAACAACATAAAATATAAGTCTAATCTATTATATAACCTTAAAAAAACATCTTTACATAGGCAACCCTTGAATAATAGGGGTTACTTTACTTGAACTTGGGAGATCTATCCAACCTCTTTAATTAGGAGTCATCCACTAGCCATCAACACCTACACTTTGTATAAAAAATTGAAGAAGAATGGTATTAGCACAAGAATGGAATAAGCATGGAAACCATTCAAAAACATGTTTTTAAAGAGGACATTTCATTTGAAGTCATAAAACATTGTTTTGGTAAACTTCAAGAACATAGACCCATATTAAGCACAATATAGTTCACATATATCATTTAGACATGGATACTATTTATATTAACACATAAAACCATTTATCATACTTTGAGGCATATTCAATACATACAATGCATTACTTCTATTTTTATCTTACTTCTTTCCATAAGTAACCCTCAAGTGTACTTAGTACAATGTATCACATTGAGGTCACCTTACAATAGTATTTCATAGATATGCTTTATGCACACAACCACATATATTCATAAGTCTTAAGGACATCATAGGTCTCAATTTCACATAAGAACCATAACCTAAGACAACTTCTAAGTCACACTAGTGCCATGTATAGGTATCATCCAATAATGATACTTCCACCAAGTGTACCTAGGAAGTCACCCTAGACTAGGTATAACAAACTTAACAGGTCATAACACCTTTATTTATAACTAGACATAAGGCACATACTTCATATCATCATATAATGACTCTTTTTATTTTACTACAACCTTAGTCATAACACATTTAGTTCATAACATATTAAACCATCCTCATAACCCCTTCACAAGCTTACTTGTGCCATGTACACATTGTTTCCCATACCCCCTACATATACTAAGTAAACCCATTAGTTCAATTCACATGCATAAGCATAATTCATATCTTGACATAGTGAAGTGACTTAACATACATTCATACGATTCATACGTAACATCACATAAGTCTTACTTGTATAAAAGTACTAATCTTATCCACTCTTGGAGTTCAGTAGTGCAATGCATGGGTAGGTCCATAGTCCTACTTATACTAAGTAACCTCATCAAGTAGTTGTGATTAGAGTCCATAATATTATCTTAGTTCATTTATTACTTTGGGATACTAGACATAATCGACATAGACCATGGGAGCTACATGGAATTTGTTGTCCTCCTCCCACAAAAAAAAAAGAGAGGGTTAACGCTTGCCTAAGGTGTAACCAATAATACATAACTATTTAGGTGTAATCCACAAGCTATAACCAATGGGGGCACGTATTTATGGAACATGGAGATTACCAGCGCAGAGGATTCCATCTCATGATATAACATCTAAGTTCAAAACCTGGACTTGCTAAACGTGAAGGTTCTCTTGTGCAAATCCGGACTTAATAAACGTGAAGCCCCCACTCTGATTTGTCATGTTCACTTGGTATAAGGGTCTAACTCCCTTTTAAATATATTTAAGTTATTAATGCATTAGTTCATAAAGAAGGCTTTAGGAGCTTGCTCATTTATACTTCATATTGCTCAAAGGTTTGTAAGATGAGAATTTCCTTTCATCATACACCCTACTTCATGTGAGAATGTCCTTTCAAATATTCATACAATCATACATCATGTGCGTGTGCATACAATGTGAGATCTACCTTAACATAACACTACTAATCACACATATTCATAACATTATTAATCATATACTTACATGCATAGAAATAGGTAATGATGCATAGGGGAACTACCCTCTCCTTAGTCATCATGAATCTACCCTAATCATAGTCATACATGAAGTTTGTGTGTGCACATTAGTCAACATGATCACATAATGGCTACAACCTAACATTGAAGAAGCCACTCGCTAAAGATCACAACACATGTACAACATTCCTCAAATATCAAGTCATACAGACATATAGAGTATTAAGGACTATATAATACACACGCACATTACATCATAAGAGACAAGAACATATTCAATATTAGAATAGAAGACTCCTAAGAAACTCTGACCGCACATTTATATAGGGTTCATATGGGTAGGGGTCATACAACAAGAGTTTTCATAAATATTATCAATCTAGACCACCTATAACCCTAATATGATCATTAAATATACACAACATCATTCACCTACCTAGATCATGGAACTAGTGTGGAGGACTATTCATATACATCACGTAACATCAATTCTCTTAAACATAATATTAGAATCAAGGCTAAATCCTTTAACTTTTTGTAAACATGGAAATCATCATATAAATTCATTTTTCATCTATTTCCTTAAAGAACATGATCATAACATAGAAACATGTATAAGAATGTAAACACCGCCACCATAAGTGTATCATACCAACAATCACAATTCAATTTACATTCTATGATAATAAGAATAAATAAGTCAGCTTACAAAATATCAAAGCTAATGATAATATTAATAAATTATCAACAATTAATAATCAATCAATATATATAAGACAAGGATTAATCATTATACTATAATCAAATAACAATTGAATCAAAATCTAATCAGGATCACAAGACCCACAACATATCATAATTTGGGAGGATAAAGCGATCATGGGTTGTTAAAGGAATTAGATTGAAAATCATGTTAAAACAATATATTAATAATATATTCAACGTTAGAATTCCTTTGAAATCACTTTAACAATGAACCTATGGCTAGATTGAACGATTGTATTTTTTACTTAGAATCATGTTTGAAAAATCTTTCAAAGGACTACATAGATGAATGGTAATGTAAGGATGAAGGATTACCATACATTACATTATGAAGATCATAAAATCTAAGAGGAAATCTCAAAGAATCCACCTCCATAGCTTGTTCTTGACCTTCGTCTTCAATGGGGGGGTTTTGGGAGAGTTTGATTTGAGAGGGAAAAATTAGATATGAAGAATGAGTTCTAATTAAGGTTAAAGGTATACATACTAACTTAAAAAGGATAAAATCAGTTAAACAAACCGTATATAGTCTAATTATTACGTGGGATGAATTTCCTATTCACCCCAAAAGTGGACAATGTGCAGGCAGTGGAGGTTGCAGCTCAAACGATGTCCATGGACCACAGGGCGTCGATGGAGTGATGGGCTGTCATGCACTCCGTCGATTGTGATTGAGGCTCCCTTATTGGGGGATGATCTCACACACCTAAGTGTGGAGCAATTCCCTAGTTGATGGGGGCATCGATCAGAGTACTGAGCATCATGGCGTAGACTGATACTGACAAGGCAATCTACTGCCAACTTTCGGGTCCTCCTCAAGAACCCTTTGGGTCTAAGGTATAACGTAAAACATACCAAAGCATACTAGGACAATAGAATATCTAAGGTCTTACTTTATAATATCTCGGACAATCTTGGACGTTTGACCTCCAAACCACTTCAAATAAAGTATACACATTGTAAAATAATTAATTAACATGTTATTAACATTTTAGGCACATGTGAGGCTCTACACACCTATAATACTTTTGTGGCTCTTTACATTATAATCTTGTTTATTTAAGATAAGTATAAATGAACTTGTGAAATGATATTCTCACATAATAAGGAATCATGATTGGTGAAAGGTTTTCTCACACATGCATGGTACAAGATTCAAGGAGTTTCTATGATGACTTTAGATTGGACTAGTAAGGTTTTCTCACACATGCATGGTACAAGATTCAAGGAGTTTCTATGATGACTTTAGATTGGACTAGTGTGTTAGTTGTTTTTTCCATATATGATTTTATGTTTCTGAAATTTACTACTTTGTAGGGATCTAACCTAGCATGAAGAGAACTTTGAGGTGGAGGCCTAATTATGATAGTCTCTATTAGCGGTGTCAAAAATGATCCCAAACAAAGGTAACCCACCCAAAATTGTAAGGAGTTGGACTGAAGATAATCCAAAAATTGGGTTCAATCTGAATCCATTCAAGCCTAACCCATTTTTCAAAATCATTAATTGAGCCTAATTCAATCTCAAATATAAACCCGTTTTAAAATTCTTAACTAAGATATGTTCCGATATCAAAGTTATAAATTATTATCTATTTAACATATTTTAGGATTTATCTATCTATTTGTTTAATTTTTTAAAAAAAATCTTGAGTTTAATTTCAAATTCTGATTGTAAAAGTTAAATATTATTATTTTATAATCATTAGGATTAATCGGTTCTAATTGGGCAGGTCAAGACCCCCATTTTGAACCCATTTGAACCCAATCCGTTTGAGCTCAAAGTAAACTTGGGTGGGTAAAGACCCAATACCATTTCTATTTAAACACATTTTAGTATCTCTAGTTTTAATCCAACCCGCCCATTTGAAACACCTAGCCTCTAGTAGAAATCTCTAGTTCCAAATTTTGTGCCCCATAGGATTGCCATAAAAGGCCTAGCTAGTGGACCCACATATGATACATAGCTCTATATTGGAAAGTATACTCTTTCATATTTATGTATAAGTTATATTAGATTCCATGCTATAGCTTATTTGGTGTATTATCGATCATAGATAATACCCCCTAAAAGGAACTAAATTGCTTTCAAATATTTCTATGACGCTTTCCTTATGTTTAAAGATACATTGACCATGTTCATGACTTATGATTTTTCTTCAAAGGTTTTATATTTCTATAGGTTGTATGAATCATATTTTCTTTTATGTCGCATTATGATTATGTTTCATATATTTGTGCATATCCCTCATACTAATTGGTACATTCCCCCTACTAATGCATACTTGTTCATACACTATTTAACTAATGCAAGGTCTGAAGATCTTCCTCCTTCGGTGGATAATGCTTGATAATCCAAAGTTAAAGGAGTTTTTGATTCCTTAGGTTTCAAAACCATGTAATATTTATTTTACTTTCATATGTCATGAGTTTTCAGTCATTGTACGTCGTGTAAGTGTTATGTTGCAGCCATTTCATGATGAATTAGATTTTCTTATCTAGACTATGTTAGGATTTGTCTTTTATGTATAAATTTTTCACTATATGATACTTACTTCTATAATTCTCGTGTTACAATTATATTATGCATATTCATGTAGAGTGTCTTGTGTATGACATCTTGGGGTCATATACATTATATCAAATATAGGATGCTCTTTGGATCGTGACAAACTTTGTATTTGAGCTAAGTTTTAGAAAAAAGACCGAGTTTGTCTGACAAGCCGCGTTTAGTAGAATCTAGCTTATAAGTGTAAATTCATCACATTAACAAATAGGATACCATAATGCATTTAAGAAACAGCACTTTTTTCATTACATTAAAGTCGTGCCTTATAGTCTATGTCTACAAGAGTCTCTTTCTTAAATCATTCCCAATTTTTTAAGATATAGTACCCTTAATAGCCTATGTGAGTAGGAATGAGAGTGAATATGTGAAGCCCGCGGTTCCTCATGTTTTCCGAGTTGTTAGTAACTTTTCAAATATTTTCTCAACATATGAAGGAAAAAACTAATAGATATGCCATTTCTCTTATAAACCCAACTGTTAGTACGACAGAGACAAGGATAATTGGCTTCACGTGGATGACTTCACTAAAGTTCCATTGTTCCAAGGTTGATGATGATATTCAAGAGTTCATTGGTGAGGTGTATAACATAGTGGGAATTATAGGATTTCCTACGGTGGAGAAAGTGGAATTGTCCACTTATTAACTCAAGGAAGCTTCTCTAGTTTAGTTCAACCAATGGAAGGACGAGAGGGCGATAGATGTGGATCCTCTTGATTGGGAGAAATTAAAGGGATCTTTTCTTGATAATCACTTTTCTCTTGAGACGCGGGAGGAAAAAATTCTTGAGGTCATTAATATCCTTCAAGGTATTTTGATCATGAAGGAGTATGCTTTGAAGTTCACTCAATTGGATACGTACGTCCAACTATGGTTGCCAACTTTAGGGAAAGGATGAGTCAGTTTATTTTGGTTGTGTCTTACTCGGTCAAAAAGAGTGTCGTATCACGATATTGATTAAATAGATGGATATGACCCTTTTGATGATACATTCCAAAATTTTTTAGAGGATAAACATAAGGAATGGGATAGAGAGTGCAATAGAAAAAGGACCGGTGATGGTGACTTTTCTCATTATAGATCTGGTAGGTATAAGTGTCCTTAATATCACTAAAAGTTTTCTACTCAAGGTTCTTCTAATGCTCCGGTTCCTAGGTTCAACAAAGATAGGGTTCCGAACCCTAAGACTCAAAGAGGTGGTGGAAATTTATCTTCTATATTTACTTGCATCAGGTGTGGAATGAACCATGATGTCAATTTTTTGGCCAATATAGATGGTTTCTTTGGTTATGGAAAGAGTAGTCTTAATGTGATGGATGATTCTAGGAAAGCTCAGTCTATTTGTTCCAATTCAGGTTCTCTGAAGAATTTTTTTTATTCTTTTCAAACACGACATGATCACCAGGGTTCTCCAGATGTTGTGACCGGTATGCTGGATGTCTTTCATTTTGATAGTTATGCTTTGCTTGATCCAGACACTATTTCTTATTTTTTTACTCCTAATGTAGCCATGGGATTTTATATTTTTCCTAAAATCCTTTCTAATCCCTTTATTGTCTCTATTCCTGTCGGTAATTCTTCTTATTTTAAGAGTTTATATGAATTTCCTTATCTCTGTTTCTTATAGAATCGCTCATGTTGATCTTGTAGAGCTTGAAATGTTATATTTTTTATTTTATTTATGGGATATATTATCTTCATCCATGCTATGATTCCATATATTGTAGAATCGATTGGTAACAGTCAAGGTTTCGAACGAACCTTTCATGCTATGTGAAGAAGGATATTGTGTTCTAATGGGTCAATTCATATATTTCTGAAAGGCTAGGAAAATGATTTCTAACGGCTGCATTGATCATCTTGTTCGGGCTACGGATATAGATTCTGAAACCCCAGCCCTAAAGTGACTCCGAATTGTAAATGAGTTTCTGAAAGTGTTACACAATGATTTCCTAGTATTTCTCCCGAAAGGGAAATAGACTACGATATTGACCTTCTCCTAGATACACATCTTATTTCTATTCCACCTTACTTATGTAGTTTGTAAAACTTAAGGAATTAAAGGATCAGCTCAGTGACTTTCTTGATAAAGGTTTATTAAAATCAGGTTTCACATATGGAGTGCTCTATTTTGTTTGTTAAAAAAACGGTTCTGTCGAAATGTGCATTGACAATTTTTAATTGAATAAGAATACCATTATGAATATGTCACACCCGGGTCCTAGACCCTAGATGAGACCGGCGTCGTTAACATCTCAGAGGTCGCAGACAAGCCTCTTCTTAGATTTTATCACAATCATATAGTTAAATTTAGCAGAAAATTTAAAACTTTGTAACTTTGATAAAGTGAACTTAGACTTCATATAATTTCTGCATAAGAGTGATATACTAATAGCTCAAACTAAACAACCATCTATTATTATATTGAACAAATGAAAAAAAGAATTCATAATAATATTAATAGTTGCCAAATTGGCCTTAATATAAAAGCTTGAACAATGTTTTAAAGGAAACGCTAGAGACAACATCCACTAGCTATGTCTAATCTACTAAAGCTAGAATATAAGCGTAGGCATCCTCGAACTCAAGAGGACCTACAAAAGTTTGGAGGTAATAGTCCAAACGGCTTCACCTGATTCTTCAATATTCTTCAAGGACCTGCACCTATAAAAATAATAATTGTATATGGGTTAGTACACACTTGTACTATGTATAGGTGTATGCACATAAACACATAAGGACTATGCATGATCAAGGAAAGCTCTTCCTAAACAACATGCCATTTTTGAAAGTGAAGTCACTTTACTTTCCTGATTCGTTATTTATGAATCATGCTATGAGTCTGACATATTTTCATGCCTTTTTAAAGAACACTACTCATTTTCTATATGAAAATACGACCTTGAAATCATGAACATAATTTTAGATCAACTAGAGCAAAAGTTAATATTTTTGTTCCCCCTTAATCCGAGAGCTCCCGTTCCCATACTTAGTTTATTTTTCAGTGTTTTCTTCTTTTTGTTGTGTAGTTCAATGAACTCCTTTGATCCTATGTTTTACTTACTAGTGCAATGATTCAATTTAGTCCCTTTCCTACATTGAATCCCATTAGTGACCCAAAAGACTAAGGAAATGATTTGACTACCCTACTTACAAGTTATTCTTTCCATTCTTCATAAATTGGCATGAGTCGTTATAATCCAATCTTTATTAGCTATGCCCATTATTTGGTTGTTTGCATAATATAAAGATGTTGAAGCATATATTTATTGGTTATGCCCATTATTTTATCATTTTCCCCCTTTATTGGAATAAGCCTGTAACTGCTAAAACTTCATTCTTATCAAACATTGATGATTTGATATACTTATGCTTTTGCTTACTTAATTCACTTTGATATTATCTTTCTTATTTTGTTTCTTTCCTTGTTTCTTTCTTTCTTACTTTCTTAAAGAAATCTGTAGCATTTATCAGACATAGATTATGTGAGCTAACATGAAATCTTGTGTCTTTCCTACACTGAAAAAAGGTGGTTCACTACCGAAACTGAAATAGAATACTTCCTAACTTTCTTAGGTGGATCCACTAGCTAGTAACCTATGCTGGCAACATAGTTGAAAGACTAGTATATATTGGAGACTCTTATCCTCTTTGGTAGTAGTCTCATCACATTAGGATTACATGTGCTTGCACAAGCTCATTGATAGTCTATCGTGGCTTATCTCAATTTCTTATACTTTACAACTTTTAGAGTTGACTCATACATTATGGAAGCTTGTTCTCTTATGAGGTATGCTTAGCTTAATGGATGACTTTTCACCCCTTTTATACTTGATGAATGTGAAGTTAAATCTTACATTATCATTATTGTGTGAATGAGACTTGTCTCATGATTTCTAACATCCTCTTATATGAGTATCTTTAACATAATTATTTAGGTGCAAGTGCAACTTGTATCACTTCCTTTAACGCCCCATTCTTTGTGAATTTCATGAATCATAAGTTTTTATGTTATTTCATTACTCATCTTATCTTGTTCAATATTATTTGGTAGTCTTGTACCATTCTTTGTGAAAGTTGTAAGGACTTATTTAATGTGCTACTATGTTCACAAGTTCATTTAGATAGGGTATGTTGGTAAATGTCCTAATCATTGGCATACCCTAGGTTATGAGTTCATTGAGTTACAACTTGTCAAGTCAGTCTTTAACATGTATTTGTCCTTACAAGAAATATCATAATTTACATTGGGCATATATGATTTGTATGACTTAGTCATTAGCCGACTTTATATCACCTTTTTGGAAATAATATTGCTAGCCAATTTATTGGAATAAACCAAACATTCCCTAAACACTTGTCATGATATTCTAACCAACCAAGTCAATTACATTCATGTATATACTATAATAATCTCATTATTTAAAGCATCCAAGTTTTAATCATAAGAACAATTCAGTTCTTAATTTGGACAAGCTATAAAGTTGATTTGGCATTGAAGACTCATTAATTAGCTTTGATTCACATCTTATTTATTGTTAGAAACATTGTATTACAAACACCTACAAATATATGTACTATAAAACAAAAATAGTAATTGAAAACCTTCATTCCTTTCAAAAGTAAACTGAATTTCATAGATGACTCATAAAACTTTCATCTTCTCGAACACAATTAGGCATTAATTATACAGGTCTAACCTATAGGTCTAATTCGACATTATCAAATCATATAAAGGTACAAAAAATTATCAGTTAGAACCACATACCAACTACATTCTCATGATTTTGCATTATACATACTACTAGAATCGGAAATAGGGAGAACTAGGGAGATGAACATTCCAAATTTCATAAGGAAACCCTACTTTTAGTTTTATTGAATTCAAAATGTTTGAAAAGCCTCCTAGGAAAAGGAATTCAAGAGAGAAAACCCATACCTTACTGTAGAATTTAATCTATGAAGATCACCATGTACTATATTTGCTAGAAAGTCTTGAAGAATCTGCCTTGAAATCGCCTAAGCTTACATTTGTTCACTGTTTTTCAGTCTTGAGGTTTTCTACTTGATAAACGTGAGTCTAGGTCTTAGTAATTGAATATTGACTATTTAAACTTAGTATTATTAACTTAATTAAATAAATCAATTAGGTTATTACAAAAATGCCGCTCCTAAATTGACTAAAAATAGGAGAACATTTGACTTAGCCAAATCTAAAAATTTGCTAAGTGTTTCGGCTTTGACTATGAATTTGCCTTAATTAATTAAGTTGCTAATTTAATTAACTAAGTGACCCAGGGTAATAACTAATGTTCCATTAAGTCACTAGGACCATAACTAACCCCTTTGGACCATCCTAGGTTAGGTATTAGCATGTTTCTTGAGTTAGTTACTCGGCTAGTGTCACCTTGTTAGGTCTTAGGATTTTGCGTACACTAGTTAGTTTATTGTAGTTAGGAATAGGTTAGTTATCTAGTTATGTAAGTTAATTAGAGCCTAGAGTTTGTTAGGAATCTATGCCCCAGGTGGCTTGAGCCTTTTCGTGTGCCTTCCCCCTAACCACTCTAAACGAATTTGCTTGGGCTTGGTTGATTTTCTCTTGGCCGATTAGCACATGTGCTTGCACATGTGTTGTTGCACACTTCTTGTCATCTTATCCCAAGGATCCACATTATTTCCTTGGTCATTGCCTAATCCACATGATCATTTTAAATGATAATTTGCTATGATACTTAAGCTTGACACTTGCATGCCTCGTGCCTAATGTGTAAGCTATGAAATCAAAACTTTTAGCTTAGGGTCTTCATTGTAGGTACAATTCCTAAACAAGATTGGATTGGATTATTTGAACATCAAAGTATATCTTAATTTACTTGTTAATACATAGAAATTGGCTAACACCCTTAAGTCAATATTCTCTTACATGCCCAATATTACTCAAGATTGGGCATTGGGATGCCTATGTAACTCAATACATGTTCTTAAAACCTAATAGATTGTTTATTAGACAAGTACATTTTCTGGAGTGTTACATTATCCCCATCTTAGGAATATTCGTCCCCGAATGACGCTACACATCATTTTGAATCAAAGTGGATATTTTTGAAAATACATTGACATACTTGAAACTTTACTCTTTGTGAATATTTGATTCAAAACATACTCTGGATGATGCACACACTCAACATGAATGCAAGCATGAACTCATATCAACTCATATAATGCAAGTATAAAGCACACAATTATGGACTTAAAACACCAAAACCTACTAATGCACTAAAATTTAGGGTTTCATAAACAAAATCAGACTTAGAAAGAGTATATCTAACTTCAAGAACTGAACAAGTGAGGGTAATAGGATCTCATGTTAGCCTCGACATACCATGTTGCTCTTTCAACAAGGTGGAACCTCCATAACACCTTTACGGTTGCAACCTCCTTGTTTCTCTGCTGCTTCACTTGGCGATCTAAAATTTTAACTAGAGCCTCTTCATAAGAGAGGTTCTCATCGACTCCTAAACCCTCAACAGGTAGGATAGATGTTGGATCACCTATACCCTTTTTAAGCATTGAAACATGAAACACTGGATGAATAGAAGCCAAGTCATTAGGTAACTTCAGCTCATAGGCAACATCCCCTAGTCGTAGTAAGATCTCATAAGGACCTATATATCTCATACTCAACTTCCATTTCTTACCGAACCTCATCACCCCTTTCATGGTTGATATCTTCTAGTAGACTTCATCACCTACCTCGAATTCAAAAGCCCTTTACGTATTATCAGCATATGATTTTTGACAACTGTAAGCAGTAGCCAATCTATCACTGATCGTTCTCACCTTTTCCATAGACTCATGTATGATCTCAGTGACAAGGATGGAAGACTCCCCTACCTTAAACCACCAAACTGGGGACCTACATCTCCTGCCATACAAAGCTTCAAAAGGTGCCTTCCCGATACTGGAATAGTAGCTATTATAAGAAAACGCAATCAGTGGCAAGTGATCATCCTAACTCCCCTTGAAGTCTATAACACATTCTCTCACCATGTCTTCAAGGGTTTGAATAGTACGTTCTGCTTGTCTGTCTATCTGAGGATCAAAAGTAGTATTGACCTTCACCTATGTACCCAAGCTCTTTTGGAAAGATCTACAAAAGTGAGAAGTGAACTGGGCTCTCCAATCCAAAATGATATATAAAGGGATCCCATGCTACCTCACTATCTCATTAATATAGAGCTTGGCATAATCTTCAGCCCTGTAAGTAGACTTCACAGGAATAAAGTGAGCAAACTTAGTCATCCTATTAACAATGACCCCAATGGAATCATGCAATTTCCTTGTCTAGGCAGACCAACCACAAAGTCCATATTAATATTCCCCCACTTCCATTTTGGGATCTCAATCGACTGGGTAAGACCTCTAGGATTAAGGTGTTCGGCCTTAACCTATTGGAGATTGGGGCACTCCACCACAAACATAGAAATATCTCGCTTCATACCTTCCCAACAATAGATCTCCTTGAGATCATGATACATTTTGTGTGGAACCTGGATGAATAGAAAACCTGGAGCCATTAGCCTCTACAATAATATTAGTTCTTAGATTATCAATATTGGGCACAAAAAATCTGCCCTGGTATCTGAGCACACCATTCACCCTAGGGAGAATAATTCATTCAACTTATTCAACACCAAGTCTTTTAACTCCATGAGTACTGGTTCAAGATGTTGCTTCACCTTAACATCTACAACAAATGAGGATTCAGAACTGGAATGAACTGAAACACCCCCACATAGTGTATCTACGAGCCATACACCTAACCTAGCCAATTGTTTTACCTCTTTAACTAGCTCCTTATTCTCCTCATCAATATGAGACACAGTGCCCATGCGCAATCGACTCAAAGCATCATCCACTACATTGGCCTTGCCTGGGTGATAGTGGACACTCATGTCATAATCCTTGAGCAACTCTAGCCATCTTCTTTGACAAAGATTCAATTTTCTCTGCGTAAAAACATATTTGAAGACTTTTATGGTCACTAAATACATCAACATGTACACCATATAAGTAATGTCTCCAAAGTTTTAACGCAGATACCACAACATGTAACAAAAGATCATGGGTAGGGTAATTCTTCTCGTGGATTTTTAACTATCTTGACGTATATGCAATCACCTTTCCATCCTGCATTAGAACACATCCCAAACGTAATCGGGAAGTATCATAGTACACCACATACCCTTCACCACTCCTCGACCATGTGAGAACTGGGGCTGAAGTGAGTCGGTCTTTGAGCTCTTCAAAGATCATTTCACAAGTTTCAGACCACTTAAACTTCGCCTTCTACTTTGTTAAATCTGTAAATGGAGCAGCAATAGCGGAAAAGCCCTCAACAAACCTGCGATAGTAATTAGCCAAACCCAAGAAACTCTTGATGTCTATAGGAGTGAGGGGTCTTGAACTGTTCTTTACCGACTCAATCTTTTTTTGGATCAACCTCTACACCCTAGTCAGATACCACATTACCGAGGAAGGTCACTAATCTCTGCCAAAACTCTTATTTTTCAAATTTCACATACAATTGATGTTTGCTGAATACTTGCAATGTCATTCTCAAATGATGTTCATGATGTTCTCTAGTCTTAGAGTATATGCGGATGTCATGTATAAATACTATGAAAAAAGAATCAAGGTATTCATGGAAGACCCTATTCACAAAATCCATAAACGCGACTGGTGCATTAGTTAGACCAAATGAAATGACAAGCAACTCGTAATGACCAGACCAAGTACGGAAGGCAGTCTTAGGAATGTTCTCTTGTCTCACTCTAAGATTGGTGATACCTGACATGATATCTTTTTAAGAAAAGAAACTTGAACCTTGTAGTTGATCAAATAGGTCATCAATTTTGGAAAGAGGGTGTTTGTTCTTTATAGTGACTTTGGTTAGTTGCCAATAATCGATACACATTCTAATGGTTCCATCCATTTTCTTAACGAACAACATTGGATCACCTAATGGGGATATGATCGGCTGGATGAAGCCCTTATCAAGTAGATCTTTTAACTGCAACTTCAACTCTTTGAGTCCATATGGATCAATTCAATAGGGAGGAATTGAAATTGGTTTGGTATTAGGATCTAAGTCAATACGAAAGTCAATTTCATGTTCAGGAGGGATTCCTGGTAAATCCTCCGGAAAGACTTCTTGAAACTCATTGACTATGGACAGAGATTCTATGGAAGGAACTTCATGTTCTAAGTCATTGACTCAAACTAAGTGGTATAAATACCCCTTAGATAACATCATATTGTCATTAAGATGCGGAACTATTTGGCCTGTTGGATTTGAATTACGCCCTTCCCATTCCAGCTCTAACTCATTAGGAAACCAAAACCTTACTACCCTATTTCTACAGTATATGGTGGCATATAATTTATTGAGACAATCCATGCTGAAAATTATATCAAAGTCAAGCATGGTTAATTCTATTAGGTCAGCAGAGGTAACTCTATCAAGAACAATTATTGGACAATTTCTATATACTCTTGCAGCCCTAATGTTGTCTCCTATGGGAGTACTAACTAGAAAAGGTTCATGCAAAATCCTAGGAAGCAAGTCACATTTACTAGCTATTAAAGGAGTAACAAAATAAAAGGTGGATCATGGATCTAACAATGCATACACTAGAAAAGAAAAGACATTCAAGTTACTAGTGACCACATCAGCTGACTTGTTCTGCTCCTCTCTTCCTTTCAAAGCATAGAACTTGTTCCTCTTGGGAGGCTTGGTTCCCCTTCTTGAACTTGTGTCTGTCCTGGACTCCAAAAAAACTGCTACCAGTGCTTGAACCAGCCTGATCCGAGGGCCTAGGCTTCCTACCTTCTCGGTCTCTCTTCCTCCGACGACTCTCCTCCACCTGCTGTGCATGTACCATCAACCTAGCAAGGTCCATGTTATCATGCAACATGGCTGCGCGATATTCCTCCTCCAGATCCTTCGATACACCACTCACAATCTTGCTTATCTCATCCCTACTATTTGACACCAGAGAAGAAGCATCTTTCAAAAGTTTAAGAAACTTCAAGGAGTACTTCTTGAATGACATACCTCCCTGACGTTGATTGATGAACTCCTCAACCTTAGCCTCTCTCTGCTCTCTGGGAAAAAACCTCTCCACGGATGCAGTCTTAAGAATGTCCCAAGTGATGGGGACTTCTATTGGTGCTCGACTATCTACCCACATCTTGTACCATGGCCGAGCCACATCTTTGAGCTTGTATGCAGCCAACTCAACCTTCTTTTCTTCATTAGCACACATAGCACAGAGAATCTTTTGGACCTCGTCCAAACACTCCTGGGGATCTTCATTAGTTCTTGTTGAATGGAGAATTCATCATGGTGAAATCCCTCAGTATGCTAGCTATGGTGCTAGCATGTGGGTTTTTCTGGGATCACCCTCTCTAGTCGCATGGGCTGTGATAGCCTGTGCCTGAGCAGTGATGGCTTGGGCCTTCTGAACCAGTGTTGCTCTCACTTCTTCATTCGTCAACGCAGGTGGTTTGACAAGAACTTGCACTCCTGCAGCTGGGGCTTGAGGAGGAGCTTGATTTCCACCAGCTGTGGGTTCTCCAACTCTCCTACCTACGTTTCATCTTGTGTTCATTTTTTATACGCCCATAAGAAGGAGGTTAGATACTGGAATGACACAAAATGTCAAAGCTCTACACAACACGATAAAGAGTAGAAATAAAGAAGATTACTAACATCACTAAGTCTCTAAGTCATGATTGTGGTTGACTTCACTTCTATAAGTTAGAAACTACGTCATGTGATTGTTTTGAGCCTTAGTTCCTAGGTTATTTAAGTTCATGCTTTGATACCAAGTTTGTCACACCCGGGTCCTACATCTTAGATGAGACGGGCATCGTTAACCTCTCAAAGGTTGCAAACAAGCCTTTTCGTAACTTTCATCACAATAATAAAGTTAAATTCAGTTGAAAATTTCAAAATTTTAAACTTTAATGAAGTGTACTTAGACTTCATATAATTTATGCATAAGAGTGATATACTAATAGCTCAAACTACACAACCATCTATTAATAGATTGAACAAATGAAACGAAGAATTAGTAATATTACTAATAGTTGCCAAACTGGCCTTAATATAAAATCTTGAAAAAATGTTTGAAAGAAAATGCTAGGGACAACATCCACTAACGATGTCTAATCTACTAAAGCTAGAATATAAGCGTAGGCATCCTCGAACTCAAGAGTTCCTACCAAAGTCTGGAGGTAGTAGTCCAAAAACCATCACCTGATTCTTCAATCTTCTTCAAGGCCCTGAACCTATAAAAATAGTCATTGTATATGAGTTATTACACACTTGTTCTAAGTATGGGTGTATGCATATAAACACATAAGGACTATGCATAATCAAGGAAAGCTCTTCTTATGGCAACATGCCATTTTGGAATGTGGAGTCACTTTACTTTCCTTATTCGTTATTTATGTATCATGCTATGAATATGACATATTTTAATGAATTTAAAGAACACAACTGATTTTCTATATGAACATAAGATCTTCAAATCATGAACATAATTTTAGAACAAATAGAGCAAAAGTTAAATTTTTTGCTTGCCCTTAAGTCGAGAGGTCCCCTTCCCTTACTTATTTTTTTATTCAATCTTTTCTTATTTTTGTTTTGTAGTTCAATGATATCCTTGTATCCTATGTTTTACTTACGAGTTCAATGATTCATCGCAGTCCCATCCCTACAATGAATCAAGTAAGTAATCCAAAGGACTAAGGAAATTATTTGACTACCCTACTTACAAGTTATTCTTTCCATTCTTGATAAATTGGCATATGTCTTTATAAGCCAATCTTTATTAGCTATGCCCACTTTTTGGTCGTTTTCATAATATGAAGATGCCGGGGCATATATTTATTGTCTATGCCCGTTATTTGATCATTTGCGCCCTTTATTGGAATAAGACATTAACTATTAAAACTTCATTCTTATCAAACACTGATGATTTGATATACTTATGCTTTGTCTTACTTAGTTCAATTTGAACTTATCTTTCTTCTTTGCTTTATTTCCTTCTTTATTTCTTTCTTACTTTTGTAAAGAAATATGTAGCATTTAACCGACATAGATCATGTGAGCTAACATGAAATCGAGTGTCTTCCCCACAATGAAAAGATGTGTTTTACCGGCCAAAGTAATATTGAATACTTCCTAGCTCTCTTAGGTGGATCCACTAGCTCGTAACCTATGATAGCAACATAGTTCAAATACTAGGAGATTTTTGGAGACCCTTATCTACCTTGATGGAAGTCTCATCTCATAAGTCTTACATGTGCTTGCACAAGCTCATTGCTATTCTATCGGTGCTTTGCTCAATTTCTTATACTTTACAACTTTTAGAGTTGACTCATACATTATGGAAGCTTGATTCTAGTATGAGGTATGCTTAGATCAATTGATTACTTGTCACCCCTTTTATGCTTGATGAATGTGAAATTAAATCTTACGTTATCATTATGGTGTGAATGAGACTTGTCTCATGATTTCTAACACCCTCTTATATGAGTATCTTTAACATAATAATTTAGGTGCCAGTAAGACTTGTCTCACTTCCTTTAACACCCTATTCTTGGTCAATTTCATGACTCATAAGCTTATATGTTATTTCATTACTCACCTTATCTTGTTCAATATTATTCGGTAGTATTTTTCCATTCTTTATGAAAGTTGTAAGGACTTATTCAATGTGGTACTATATTGACAAGTTCATTTAGATAGTGTATGTTGGGACTTGTTCCAATCACTCTCATATGCTAGGTTATGATTTCATTGAGTTACAACTTGTCAAGTCAATCTTTAACATGTATTTTCCTTACAAGAAACATCATAATTTACATTGACCATATATGATTTGTATGACTTAGTCATTAGCCAACATTATATCATTTTTTTGGAAATAATATTGCTAGCCAATTTATTGGCATAAACAAAACTTTCACTAAACACTTGTCGTGATATTATGACTAACCAAGACAATTAATTTCATGTATATACTATAGAAATCTCATCATTTAAAGCAGCCAACTTTTATTCTTAAGAACAATTCAATGCTTAATTTGGCCAAGCTATAAAATTGATTTGGCATTGAAGGTTCATTAATTAGCTTTGCTTCACATCTTATTTCTTCTTGGAAACATTGCATTCCAAATACTTACAAACATATGAACTGTAAAACACAAACAGTAATCGAAAACCTTCATTCCTTTCAATAGTAAACTGAATTTCATAAACGACTCATAACAATTTAATCTTCTAGAACACAATTAGGCATTAATCCTACAGATCTAACCTGTAGGTCTCATTCGACATTATCAAATCATAGAAACGTACATATAATGATTAGTTAGAACCACATACCAACAACATTCTTGAGATTTTTCAATATACATACTACTAGAATTGAAAATAGGGAGAAATAGGTAAATGAACAATCAAAAATTTCATTGGGAAACCCTAGTTTCGGTTTTCTTGAATTCAAAACGTTTAAAAAGCCTTCTGGGGAAAGGAATCCAAGAGATAAAACCCATAAATTACTGTAGAATTTAATCTAAAAAGATCACCATGTACTTTGCACGAAAGTCTTGAAGAATATGCCTTGAAATTGCCTAAGCTTACGTTTGTTCACTGTTTTTTATTCGTGAGGTTTTCTACTAAATAAACATGAGTCTAGGTCTTAGGAACGTAATATTGATTTAATCAACTTAGTATTATTAACTTAATTAAATAAATCAATTATCTAATTACAAAAATGCCCCTCCTAAATTGACTAAAAAAAGGAGAACATTTTACTTAGCCAAATCTGAAAATTTTCTAAGTGTTTCAGCTTTGACCATGAATTTACGTTAATTAATTAAGTTGCTAATTTAATTAATTAAGTGACCTAGGGTGATTACTAAATAACCTCTAAGTCATTATGACCATAACTAACCCCTTTGGACCATCCTAGGTTAGGTACTAGGATGTTTCTTGAGTTAGTCAGTCGGCTAGTGTCACCCGGTTAGGTCTGAGGATTTCGGGTACACTAGTTAGTTTATTTCAGTTAGTCCTATGTTAGTTAGCTAGTTAGGTAAGTTAGTTATATCCTAGAGTTGGTTAGGAAGTTACTCCCTAGGTGGCTTTATTCGTTCACGCGCCTGACTCCTTACCGCCCTAACCGAATTTTGTTAGGCTTTGTTGCTCTTCTCTTGGCCGGTTAGCACATGTGCACATGTGTTGCTGCACACTTCTTTTCTTCTTCTCCCAAGGATCCTCACTATGTCCTTGGGAAATGCTTAAGCCACATGATCATTTAAAATAATCACGTGCTATGGTACCTAGGCTTGACACTTGGATGTCCCGTACCTAATGTGTGTAAGCTATGGAATAAATTTTTGTAGCTTAGGGTCTTCATTGCAGGTACATTTCCTATGTTAATTTACTTTCTAATACATAGAATTGGCTAAAACCTTAAGCCAATATTCCCTAACATGCCCAATATAACTCAATATTGAGCATTGGGATGCCTATGTACCCCAATACATATTCTTAAAACCTAATAGACTTTTCACTAGACAGGTACATTTTCTGGAATGTTACAGAATAAGTATCATATTCCATGTATTGATGAATTTTATGATCAACTCTAAGGTGAGAGTAACTTTTCTAAGATTAACCTTCGATCGGGTTATCATTAATTGAGGGTGAAGGGAAAATTACATTACGAACACCAATTTTTGAACTCCATGTGGTTATTATGACTTCTTGGTGATTATTTTTGGTTTTTTAATACCCTAGTGGATTTTATGGATTTGATGAATAGGGTATTGAAGCAATATCTTGAAAATTTGTTATTATGCTTATCGATTATATCTTTATCTACTCACAAGAGCATTTGAGTATTATGTTGCAAATACTCAAGGATAAGGAATTGTACACTAAGTATTGCAAGTGTAAATTTTGTTGAGGTCCCTTGCTTTCCTTGGTCACATTATATTTGTAAATGGTATTCAAGATGATCCTAAAGAAACCAAGCTAGTTTTGAATTGTGCTTGACCTTTGTCCGCTTCGGATACACCGAGTTTTTTTTTTTGTGTTTTTCATATTATTATAGAAGTTTTTTGAGGGACTTTGTCGCCTTTGATGAGATTGACTCAAAAGAAAGTGAAATTATTATTGGTCGAAGCTTCTTAAAAGAGTTTCCAATAGTTAACACATAGACTCATTTCAGACCCTATTTTACATTATCGGAAGGATTGAATGGTGTTATGTATTAATGTGATGCTTCTATAATTGGTCTTGATATTGCTTTTAAACAACATGACAAATTATTGCCTATTTACAATGTAGTTTGTTCTACGGTTGACCAGTACAAATTGTAGGTCATATTGTATATGTTATCCTAGAATTATTTATTCAGGGTATTTGGGTATTTCACTATGAATTACATGCCAATACTATGTCATTTTTTCCTTATTTCTATGTCCTATAACTAGCCTTCTATGCCTAAAACTAATCCAACTCTCTCGTTCTCCCAAATTCCCAAATCTCATAAAAATTCATCCCCTTCAAATTCTCTTAGATCTCAGGGAGATGAAGGTAAGGATTCTGAATCAACTCTCTTTTTCATCACTGGTTTTGCGATTTGAATAAAAATGTATTTTACATTCACCCAATGAACCCCAAAGATTTTTTAATTCTCCAAGTTAAATTTGATTACATTTTAATTCAATTCTTCACGTGTTCTAATTTTGTTTATTTTGATCTTATCATGACCGTTTCTACTCAATTTAATAGTTTTCCATTGATTTCACTTGAACCCATGCAACTTTAATGATTTTGATCATGAAATCTTAAAGGCATGAATTCATGAACAAATTTTTAATCTATGAATGATATTTTTATGAAAGTTTATGCATCAGTCTTGAAAATTAATGTTTTATGATCCATGTCGTTTTAAGATAAACATCAATGAAATTCTGAAAGGATTTTCTCACATATTAAGGAATTAAGATTGGTGAAATCATTTCCCACCCTTGCATGATTCTAGATTTAAAGAAATACTCTATGATGATTTAAGATTTGACTTGTGTCTTAATTGTACTTTTCCATGTATTATATTATGAAAAAAATTACTATTCCATTGGAATTTAACTTAGCACCAAAAGAACTTGTAGGTGGAAGCTTAAATAGGGTAGTAGCAACCTCTAGTTCCAAAGTATGTACGCCAGATAAGATTGGCTTATATGTCCTAGCTAGTACATTCAAATATGTCATATGAATCATAATACATATTTCTACCTTTAAAAAATAACTCTCTTGTCAATGTGGGAGTTACATCGGTTTTGATGTTATGCCTCGCATGGTCTATTCGTCAGTTAAAAATAATATCCATCAAAATGAACTTAGTTTATTTCAAATGTTTCAATGAAGCTTTCCGTATGTTTTTATGATTTATATAAAATGTTCACCACTTATGATTTTTCATCAAAACTTTTACCATGTTTTAGATGGTCATGCATATCATGTTTTACCTTCTGTCCTTTTCTAATCATGTTTCATGTTTTTAGACATATCTCTCATACTTGGTATATCGAGTACTCTCACGATGTAGAGGTATCCTGTAGATGTAACTTGGGCTATAGAAACCCGAAGGACTACATACATGTCACTTAGATATCATAATTTAAGTAATAGAATAAAAGAGATAAGCAATAGTCCAAGAACATAAAGTTATATAAACGAAAAATGGAAGTCTAACATTGTGTCTTATCATAACAATCTAATACAATAGAATGATATTGTGTCTAACATCATGTCCAAAAGAAAAAATATATGGAAGAAACTTAAAATAATAAATCCCTCCTTGAAGCATGAGGACTTACCATACCTCGGGAAAATCACAAAGTCAACTACTAGCCACCACACTCAAAAACCTATCTACCAGACCCTAAATTTGGGAAAATATAAGAAAGAGTATGAGTTAGTCTAAAAATGTACTGAGTATGATATGCATGCATAAAACATTTTAAATCATGCTAAAAAGGACATTTTATTTCATGACATGCAATTGACCAAGCTAAACATAATATAAAAGAGTAATATAACACAAGTTATAAATCATGATCAATGTTAACTAACTTCATATTTAAAAACCTTTGAACTCATGTGTAATACTTCTTGAAGTAACCTTAGTTTATTATTATTTGTGGGGAAATTAGACTTAACTGATATTGAGATCATCTGAGCTATAACATGGAATCTGGTATCTACCTTACACTAAAATAATATTTTCTAGTTGTCCAATGTATAATGTTGAACTTCTAGCTTAAGTGGATCAACTAGCTTATAAAATTGTTGGTGAACATAGTTAGGATAAGGAGAGTGATACTATGTCACGACCCAGGGGTACCAATTAAGATGTAACACGACACATGAAACCATGAAAGTCTCCACGTAAGCCACTTATAATAATGTTACATAAAGTTCAAGTCTTAAAAGTTATTCATAAAAGAAAGCGGAAGTCTAGACTTGTCTCAATTTAGCCATCTTTTACAATATTTAATAGGTTAGGGCCCAACCTATTCCAAAAAGGAAATACAATAAGGAAATTGTTTTATGAGAAAAAGCCATCCTCGAACCATGAGTACTCACCAACTAGCCACTAGAATGATCACCTCGAGAACCGGACCCTACACTTGGGTAAAATGTGGAAAAAGTAGGCGTTAGTCCAAAAATTCACCAAGTATGGTAGCTATGCATAAAAACATTCAAAACATATCAAAGGTGATATTTCAATATAATAATTCTATATGCCATGTTTCAACATCCTATTAGATAGTAGAAGTCATAATTTATAGACACAATCAGTATATAGATCATCATAACATAAGTGAAACACTTCATCATTACACTCAAGGTATATTATGCAACGCATGAATAAGACCCCACAAATCTCACCCATGCTATGTAATCCTCCTTAGGTCATCATTCATATTCGTCACGTTTTGAAATTCTTATATACTAGGAGGTACTTCTCAAGCACATCTAGTTTTTCATTTCATCGAACACTTCGTAGTAATTGTTTAAGAACATCTTAGTGCATTATTATCTTGAAAACTATGAAATGTTTCATCCATCATGTCTTAGTTAATTGTAATTTAACACAATTATATACCCCTTCAAGCATGTCTTAGTTCATTATTGATCATGTTATTGTTCTGATATAGCCTTAACCAACATGAGCCCATGTGAGCTATCACATGACCCCTCCTGGTGTTACCCACACAGACAAGAGTTTGTATACTTACCGTAGGTAGAAACGATTTTTTAGCTTAGTTTGATCCGTTAGCTAAACATCCTACAAGGCACATAGTTATGGGACACGAAGGTTGCTAATAGAAACTCGAACACCACTAGATGAAGTATTCAATCTCATGAGACCTGCTATGGGAAACCCGAACTCTACTAGTTGAGAGCTCCCATTTTGGAAGCCTAGACTCAACTATGTGTGAGTCTCTATATCATTTCAATATTCACTCAATGCTAGCATAAAATCCCACATAATATATCCATGTCATGGAAGAGCATTTTCGTACGACTCTCTTTTTCGAGGAAGTTAGACACACCTGACATAAACCTAGTAATCTTAGCCCTTATGTTTGCAAACATAGTTGGAGCATATTTGGGGAGTTTGGTTAAATTTAAATAACACTCCTTAACACTCATACTTCCTTAATAAAGGTTGATGAACTTTTGCACATTTTCCTCCCCAAGTCTAGAGGGAAAAACCTATGAAGAAATGTTTTTTTGAAAATTCCCATTCAACCAGTCCCCCTACTACAGGTCTTTCACCCTTCATTTAATCATAACACACTTCAGCCACATCTTTTAGTTAGTAGGTGGCTAGATTTTGCTTCTCTTGATGACACCACCATAATAGAAAGTACGTTACAAACCTCTTCAATAAACCTTTAAGGGTCATCTTCAACTTTGGAACCATGAAATTACGGGGGAGTCATTTTCTCAAAATATCTTACTTTTGAAGAGGACAAATTCCAATTAGGATTCACTAGAGCTACCACCTCTTTATTGGCTTGAGTCGTCCGTGCTTGAGACAAAATTTTTATAGTCGACCTACACAATGCATGGGTCACATTTTCAACTATAGGGTGAACCGGAGCTTGATAAGGATGAGGATGAACCATTTGATTCACATTGTCATCCTGCATCTTTCTAGCATTAGCCTTTCGTGCAGTAATATCCTGAGGGCATAAGGGAAGGATTATGAGAGATCTTATAGAGTAAAACTCTATGGCACGACTTAGAGTAATGAAGAAGTGATGTTTCCTAATCCTCTTATAGCCTCTCATTCATAAATGTGGAGCGGTTCAACTTACGAACAAGACTCTACTAGACGTGACTTGTGACACATTATCCTAGAATTATTCAAAACCTCATGCTCTGATACTAAGTTTTTAACAACCTATTTACCCCCTCAATGTAAAAAGGCACATAGAACCCTGAAAGGCTTCATGTAAGCCCCTTATCACATCATTACATAAAGTGCTAGAATAATAAAGAGTAAAACACATTTGAAGTCTTATTACTTTAACATAAGAGATAGCGGAGTTATAGATTTGTATCAATATAGCAATCTATTACAATCTTGAAAGGAATAGGGCCTATACCATAACTCATGTCCAAAAGGGGAAATAAATTAAAAGGAAACTACATCATAAAAAAATGTTATCGTCAAACAATGAAGACTTACCAACAAGGTCGGCGGATAGAAAAGTCCAAGCACTCTCCACTTTAATGATCACCTCAAGAACTAGACCCTGAACTTAAGAAAAATGTAGGAGATGTAGTCGTTAATACAAAAATTCACTAGGTATGATTGCCATCGATTAAAACATCTAAAATATGCTTAAAGGGACATTTCACTATAAATAATCCTACATACAAAGTCTTAACATCATATAACATAGTAGAAGTCATAAGTCATAGATATAGGCATACTTGTGCAATGAATGAATAAGAATCCATAAATCTCAGCCATGCTAAGTAAATCTCTCTAGGCTATCATTCATATTCATCACCTTTTGAAACTCTTGAGCAATATGAGGTACTTCTCAAGTACATCTTTGTTCCACATTTAATCGAACACTTTGAGATACTTCTTTAAACACATCTTTGTTCATTATTTTATTGAACACTATGGGATGCTTCATCAAGCGTATTTTATTTCATTGTACTTGAACACTACGAGATGTTCCTTCAAGAATGTCTTAGTTCATTATTAATATTGTAATAGTTGGGATATTGCCTTAAAAAATATGAGACTATGTGAGCTATCACGTGATCCCTCCCAGTGTTACCCACACTGACAAGGGTTGGTCTACTTGCATAAGGTAGAACAGTTTTGTTAATTTAGTTGGATCAACAGGCTAAACATCGTATGGGACATGTATTTATAAGATACAGAGATTGCTACTAGAAGCCTAGAGTCAACTAGGTGAAGGATTCTATCTCATGAGACATGCTTTGGGAGACCGGACTCTACTAGACAAGAGTTCCTAATTCGGAAACTCAGACTCAACTATGTGTGATCCTTTATTTCATTTCAAAATCAACTTGGTGAAAGGCATAAAATCCACAAAATAGTCGTTAATTCATTACTCAACTCAACTCTCATAGAAAGATGTCCTTGACAATCAATCAAAGTTAATTCATTAGAATAGCTTTTTAGACCGTGCGTGAGCAACTATTACAATCCATGATCACTTTCTCTTAGATTCAATTCGGTGAGAAAAGCTTTTTTAAACATAGAATCTTCCTCATTTGAGAAAACTTTTCAGATTAAGTTCATTGTAAGTTCATACGAATAACCTTTCGATCACCCTACAACAACAACCTAATCATAATGAATAATACTTCATTCTACAAGCATCATTAAAGCATGTACAAAGACTTTATAAGCATGCATTACATCATAATTTTCCCTTACAAGGATCATATTTCATATAAAATCAACACATCTATTATTTTCTACATTGGACATTGATATTAACATAATTTAAGTAACCCATTAACTACAAACGTAATTTAATAATATCATTCTTTCATCAACACACCCACATTTGCATATCATAATTTGTAAAATGGGGTTTACATGAATTCTTTGGGGTTTAAACTCAAAAACCATATTAATTCATTCATTTAATCATAATATAAAGTAATTCAAACATTAGAATCATTTTTGAAAGAAACTTGTGGATTTGAAATCAAACCCTAGCTTTTGGGGGATTTTTATTTTTGATATTGGGGGTTTGAAGGGACTCCATAGATTAAGAGATGCCATACCATAGAAATGAAATTCAATGAATTTAATTAGAAAACCTTGCAACTTGAACCCTAGCTCAAACTACTTCTTCTTCCTTGAACTTTTTGAGAGAGAACATTTGAAAGGGATTTGGGTTCTTTTTGCTGATTTCGAAATAATGACTTGGATGAATTATTTAGGGGTATTAAATCAATGTATATGTTCTCTATATTAGGTTAAAACGACATCACTTAATATTAAATAAAATAGGAAAACCCCAAAGTGCCACAAAACTAAACCATTAAAAAATGTTCCATGGCCTGAACCACAAATCCATGACCTACGGACTATGTTTGGAGCAACAGCCCTTCCTGGTTGGGCGTAGTTCATGGTAATAGAGTTTATCCCCATCCATGATACCTCCACCCATTAGGCATGGACCCACCCACGGGGCGTGAATCCTTCCGTGGCTATTGTTTTCTGGCAGTTTTCTTAGGGGCCTCCTTAAGGGTCTATGGTTGGTCCTTGAGGGTGATACCTTGAGGTTCTAACGCGACAACCTCTATTTTAACTATTAGGAGTTATATTCATGACTCTAACCCTCATGCAAATCTCTAGTTCTCCCTATTATTTTCTAGACTTTTACATACTAGAAACTCAAACTCTTCTGCAGGGGAGGTTCTATCTCAGGATATTTATTTGGTTACCCCACCTCTACTACGGGATAATTTCAATCTCACTATAAATATCAACTCTATTCTAAGAATGAAATCCCATGGAATAGTAATTTCTTACTTGACTTCATTAATCATGGAAAGGTGACCTTGGACAACCAATAAAAGCTAGTTCATTAAGATAGATCTTACTTTTTGATACAATAAGGTGAGAAAGACTTGCAGTCTAAGAATTATTTTTATGTGCGAAAACCTTTCACCTCATGTTATATGTGTTTATGAGAATTTCCATTCAACAACACAACAACACATCGTCATTGGTACTTTACTCTCAAAGCACCTTCAAAAAATATGCATATATTACATAAAATAAAGCATAAGTCCATAATTTACCTTTTCATGTCAAAACCCACTTGATATCATAAACTTTTAGAAAATACGAGTTAAATATGGATTTAATCATAAAATTCATGGAAAACTTACAATACATGCTTATATTTATGTAACTCTTTCTTGAAGATCAAAATCCACTTCATATGATGCATAACCTTGAAAACATGGGGTTTTACATGGGTTCATGGGGAAATCATCATAAAATCATCATGTATCATCACTTCATGCATAAGAGAACATCATTCAATATTAAATCAATAGTAAATAGAACTCATGATAATTCATGAAAACTCTAACTCAATTGGGGAATTCTACAATTTGAAAAAAGAGAGGTTCATCAAATCCATGAACAGAATGAATCTATGGATGACAAATATTATACCTTTACTCCAATTGCTAGCCTTTAATGAAATAATTTGAATCTTATGTTAAAATCATAGATGAATCCTTCTTCACCATCTTCAACTTCTAGAGATTGAATATTTAGAGAGAAATTTCGTGCCTTTTGGTAAATTTGGAATAATCAAGTAAATGGGTTATTTTGGGTTTGAAAAAAACTTGTATACGGATCTTAGTGAAGGGTAAATGACATATCATATAAACTAATTATTTAGTAAAATACCCTACAAACCCTAAACTAAATGTAAGTTGTTCACCAACTTACAAACCACAGATTCCATTCGACGGACTGTAGTCTGACCTACAGTCTGTCTTGGTTGACCTTCGGTGGTGTTCGAAGATTTTTGTCCAATCCATGGACCCGTTGGACACAAGGTGTGTTCTCACCTACAGTGCCACAGTGATCCATGGCCTGGACACTTTTGGGTTTCCCCCTACACAAAACTATATACGACTCGTGGCTCGCCTTACGGTTTGTGGTTGGGTCCTCATTGGTGGAACTTGTAGATCCTAAAATTTGGTAAGTTTCCCTCTTTTGAATCAAGGGTGGTACACATATTAAAACACAACATATTGGGGTAGCAACACTTGGAAAATTCTAAAATACTACAGATCTATTGTAACACTTTTGATCATTTAAGTTGAAGTACCTCTTCTTGCCCAAGAGGATGCCACATATACATGTATTAAAACCATATAAATGCATACTTGTGCCTACATTGTTTAAATAATGTAAGATCTGACGATCTTCCTCCTCCTACTCATGGCTAGTGATTGATCCCCTAAGGTAGAGGATTTGACGAGTCTTCATGTTTTGATGACTATTCATATTTGCTTACTTTCTTATGTTTGGAGTTTTTAGATATTGTACGTAGTGTACAGTTTATGTCCTGAAAACTTAATGATGTTTAGATTGGCTTGTCAAGACTATGTTAGACTTCCACTTTTATATCAAACTCTTTTATCATATGAGACTTACTTCTTAATTCTTGTACTTTCTATTATATTGTGTATATACATGTCAAGTAGTTTGTGTATGGCCTCTTTGGGTCTTATGCATCATGTCACTTCTAGGGTGTACTTTGGGTCATGACACACCTCCTCTCTCTTCCATTTATTTCTTCTAAGATCTTGTCCACTATTTTAAATTTGATTTTTTTCAGATAATGACAAATTAAATAGGGATAACAAGGGATAAAAAGGAGAATCATAACTATTACATTCATTTATTAACAATTAGTTCAAAATAAGATGATTTAACTAAGTAACTATGTATGTATACTACAAATTTTCTTTTATATGTATCCTCAATTCAAAATATAAGAATGAAATTAGTCATTTCTTTTTCTACCCTAACTCACCATGAAAATAATACAAATTAAAAGAATATGAAAATATAAGTATATATATTCAAACGGATTGAGTACAAATATTAGTTAGATCCCCAATTGTAAATTGGATTATAGTAAATTGGGGATTGATCTAAATTAGGCAATAGGAACATATCAGGAAATAATTATTTTGTAAAACATTATTATCTAGCATAACGGGTATAATATGAATCATATGTACTTTTTATTATTTATTTATTTATTTCAGAGGGGGTTTAAATTTGGATAAATTATATGTGGAAACATAATAAATAAATATTTAATAGTTTCTCCAGCGGTGCTCCTAAAAATAAATAAGGGCAAATTCAAATATTTAGAGAGATTTTAGGCCCTTCTCTGCTTTTCAGGAGAAAAAATTGAAATTCGTAATACATTAAAGGACAAGTACAATATTTCAACATGAATTCATATGATACTTTCGGTAAGTAATATTCTTTTTCTGTAATAAATTATTCACCAAAACTTATTTTTTTAAGGGAAAGGAGTAAAAAGTACCTCTAACCTTTGATTTATTAGTTGACTATGTCCTTATCATTAAAATGACGTTATTCATACCCCTATTTTTACTAATTTAATTATTTGTGCCCCAATATTGATAAAAATCCCTAAATCGACACCAATTAATTGGAATCTTAAAAAGCAGCTCCTTCACCATCTTAAACCCAATGCCCCGACCCCACTAACATATACGTCATTCCTCTTTTACCCATTTCTCAAATTTTCAATATAAGTCATTCCCCTTTACCCATTAACTTCTCTTTTCCTTGATCTTTATTTCTTACTCACTTCCCTTACCTCTGATTGTTCTAGATTCCCATCTCATTCCTTAATCTCAAATTGTTCTTCTAAAATCACAAAATAGTTATTCATTTCAATGAAATTATTCTTGTGATTTAATGGTCAAAACACAAAGTACTACATCTAATGCGGGAAGATAACTTTTCAGATGTCCTCATTCATTTTGAAGTATATGAACTGCTTTCTTCCAATTATTCAACATATTTTGTTCTTAATCTTTGTTATTATCATAATTTTTACTGCTATGGCAGTTTTCATCATGTGGACAATGGAAATGGTAAGACCAAACTTTTCCTGAAGTAGCTTACCAAATTAACTCGGAGTTGCTGTTGAAAGATGACAATATTGTAATGGATAATTTGAAAACTCAAATGGAGAATTTGAAGATTGAAATGACGAACTAGAAGATTGCTATGGAAAATTTTAGTATTTAAAGAGGTAATTTGTCGGAAAAATTACTACATTGGAGGTAACAAATCAATTCTCGGGAGAAGAATTGACAATGAGGAATGTATGAGTTCACTGGGGGAGAAGATATGTTTTTTTTCGGGGGGGGGGGGG
>NC_028646.1:44558896-44689711 GCF_001406875.1 Solanum pennellii | reverse complement strand
GGGGGGGGGGGGGCTTGATAACCCAAACATGTATGCTTTTTGGGATCACGAGGAGAGTTTTGACTACATAAAACCATAAATCATTGTGCATATAGATGTGATCATGACTAAAGGCCCAAACATTATACATAGGTCTACTATCACTACTGCGCAATGATTTAGGAGGGATGAGTTTATTCTACACTGTACGGGTTAGAGATGTTACATCACAAAAATATTTTCCGAGCTTCCACATGAGGTTAGTTGCATCAAGCTGAATTAAAATATCATTTGAATGATCATGACAAATCCATCTTAGGGTTGGGACAAGAGTTCTTGGGCCCACTGAATATGATATACCTATAGACAATGATAAGTTTCACATATGTTCAAATCTTGATATGGATACTAAAACTGATGTGTTTCACATATGTTTAAAACTGGATGTGGATACTAAAAATGATGTAGATCATCCTCAAAAACTTGAAGACACTAGAGATTATTATGTCACGGAAATTTGATAAGGGTAGTCCTGCACTCTACTTTTCTTTTTATTTTGCAGTATTTTTGCAGCATTACGGACAACATTATGTTGTAAACTGTGGAGTGGGGTGTGATTATTTCCTGTGTAGTAATTTATGGTTTATGATTGGGTTGATCAGATTTTATTTTATGTTCTTTGACGAAGGGTAGTCCGCTTAAACCATATATAAAAGCAGGATTTTTCTCTATAGGATCGAGTAAATAGTTATAGTTAAGTAACATTTCCCTATGATTGTGTCACGACTCAAAGTATATCCTAGATGTGACATAGCATGTAGGAATCCGAGAGGCCCTACACAAGCCACTTAGCATGCATCATACAAGATAATAGAATTTGAAGTGTTTAAAAGAAAATTATTATATCACAAGAGTTTAACAAAAATTAAGCGGAAGTCTAACATAAGTCTCAAGCCATCTATTACATAAAGAGAGTAATTGGGACGTAACCCATACATCACATACACCATCAAAAATGAAAACACATAAAGCAATAAAGAGTCAAAGTCCTCGTAACATCTCACCAAGCGTCAAAAGTTACAAAAAGTGCTTTTATCCGAATCTCCCCCCACCTTTCCAACAAGTAAATAAAAAAATCCCTTCCATATAAACTCCTTTTTTGGTTCATTTTAGGTGGGGGAAAAAGAAGAGGAAAAGAAAAAAAGTTGTGCTGGGAATTTCCTTTTGAGACTCAAAGTTTTCTTTTAGAGCTGAAAAATTTGAGAGTCACCTTAAGAAAACACTGGCTAGAAAATACAGTAATACGTTCAAAGAAGAGGGTGCCTTAGTTTGGTCAAGATATCAAGCTTTCATTCCATTTGCATTTGTTTACTCGAGTTTCGCTTGAGGTCCAAATCCATGATGGAAGTCTCCCCTAGCTCGTGCGGTCCTGCTTCATTGCCCAGATAAAGGTAGCATCGTCTTCTTCATAATATTCTTTTGCCTCTTCTTTTGTCTCGAAATGATACCTTAATGTTTTAAAGCTTTTGTTACGTGTTTATTGGCTGTTAGTTGCTATTTAGTTTATAATTTTCAATATAATGTATGCCTTTTACTCATTCTGTCAAGATGTTTACCATGTCGTGTTAAAGCTTTCCGTGGATTTATGCTCAATGTCGTGGCTTCTTTGTTGATTGAGTTTGAGTTTTGTAGAGTCTCTCTTTTATTGTCAATGTTATTTCTTTTATGAGATAGGGAAAGAACCATAAATCAAGTCGATATCGAGTTGTGTGTTGTGTTATTCATTGTTTGTTGGTGATAGTAACATGTCCTTCCTCTATATTTCAAGTTCTTTGTTTGTTAGGCTCATTATCATCTTGTTGCTAGAATTATATCATGGGAACTAAATGTTAATGTATGTCTACCCTTTCCTCATTCTTTTATTAATCTGCATAAGTGTTAACATCCCTGTAGTTATTCTTGTTTGGGAATTATTTGAATTATAGACTTGTTTTTTTTCCTTTTTCCTCTTTTTTTTCTTTAATACAATTTTGAGGATTTCTGCATGTCCAAGAATTTAGTCTTTCTTTTAGTACTATATAGATGGATTGTCTGCTACTCCACTTAGCTATTTAATAGTTTGATATTAATCCATTCTATTTCATGTAGAGTTCCATGTTATTTAACAAGAAATGTTTGTTCATGTGTATTGCTATGTTATGAAAGTGGAATTTTTCGTGGTTATTGCGGGCTGTTTCTATTTTTTTTAATTATTATTTTTTCCTTATTTTAGTTCTTCTTAAATCTTATTTTGCTCCACTTTTGAGTTTGCTGATATCCATTCATGGTAGAAGATCTTGCTTTGACTCGTTTGCATTTCTCTTGATCATTAGTATCAAAGTGTTTACTCTTTTAATGCTTGATGTTTGTTTGTTGTTAGGTATGCATTGTTCATTTTAAGTCATCGAGTCATTAGTTGGCCATAATTTATCCTTTCAGTTAGAAATCATAAGATAAGACATTAATTCATATACTTGGTATTGGTTCAATACTGACGATGGTTTTAGTGGAACAAGACTATTGAGAAAGCATTTTTATTGATTTCAAGGCTTCTATCATGTTGTTTGTCTTCTAGTCATCTTGTTTAAAATGAAATGCAGTAGTATATGAGTTCAATCTACGCTATATTCCTTCTTGCATTAAATCAATGAATTTTGATTTACTTATTTTCACTTTTGTGTTGCATATGAAATCCGTTCGAGTTTGCTACAAACTCTTATCTTTCCTCTTGCATTTTTGAGAGGGTCGTGAAGAATGATATTCCTTTCTATCAAGTTAAGCCATGAAGATTGACGTACGGATCCCAAGGTTGAAGGAATCAAAGCCAATCGGAGAGTTGAAGAAGTTATGCCCAGAGGGCCTACTTTTATTATAGTTATTTTGTTAGTATAAGAGAGGTACAATCGAAGTGGGCCTAAGACCCAAAATAAATGGGTGAAAAACACCGGTCCAGACGAACAGAAATCGCATTTAGACCCAACTCTCTCTTTCCCTTTCTTTTACATTATTTCGTCTTTATTTGTTGTTACTTGTTGCTAGTTTTAGGGTTAGAAAAGTTCATATTCTCTGCAAGACGCTATTTCACTTTAACATCTTAATTAAATCAACCAAATATAAATAAACATAGAAATTTGCGAGTCAAATCTCACTTAGCTAGTAAATTAATTCTTCACTTATAAACAAACTCTAATTAATTTCTTCTCTACAACTTAAATTAGATATTGTAGCCAAAAAATTAGTTGTCGGATAACCCCAAGTAAGCGGGTGTCTTAGGTACTTTCAAAACCTTCCTAAGATGTTAATAAGAACCCCCAACCCCCTTAAAATTTTAATTAGATTTACTGTTTGATCTTTTTTAAAAATAAGGTTTCTTTTTTCCTTAAAATTAAGTGCCGACTCTTAATAAATCCTTAACCTATAAATATTTTTTCTGGAAATAAAACAGAATGACGACTATGCTTGGGATTTGAAGAATTCTAAACATAAAACTAACTTGTTTGGCTACATAAATAAGTGTTTACTTGTTTTGTTTATCGTATTATTAAACTGTTTCATTTTCATGGCATTGATTTCACAGAACGGCAAACAGTTTGCATTAGGATAACGGAAATTATGTGGTTTATCACGACTTCCTTTAGAAAAGACACACAAGTCTAATCTTTGGAAGTAACAAATGACATTTGGCTTGCGGTCATCCAACGTAATTTATTGCTTCACCCCGTTGTTTGTCCGACTGGGGTAGCCCTCATTTCTAAATCAATTCTAGTAAACCTAGGATAGAGTGAAATGAAAACCGAATCTAAGAATTAGCCTAAGATTTCTTAGTACCCAGGCGTATTAAGTCCATTAGTAAAAGCGCAAAATTATGTCCAAGGTTTTGACATAACGACATACCATTTTATCAGACATTTGATGGATATACGTGTAAAAACATAATTAAGGGTGGGGAAACTTAGCAAGGTTTTGTTATTTAGACATGGATCATTTTCTACGGTTCAACATGTATGTGGAAACCCCACTCTCACTCAAGATGTGGTACAATGACCTTGACGGGGATCATAAAAGAACACTCAACAAATATGTGGGTGCCCTAACAAAAACTACTCAACATGGTGGGATGGGACAAACTCATTGAAGTCCTTACAAACTATTGGGATAATGAATAAATTGTGTTCTTGTTTGGAACTATAGAAATTACCCTGAAAATTGAGGAACTCCTGGACTACAACGATACAGGTTGTAAAGGGTTCGAAAGAAGAGTGAGAAAACAAGAAGACATTTTGATCCCTAACATGCCTTCTGTCGAAGATATTACAAAAGGACTTGGACTAGGAAAAGATTACACTTATTTGGTCCAAGATTCTCATATATCATTTATGGACCTCTACATTAGGTTCGAGAAAGTGAGCTTTGATGCATTGTATAACAAAGAGTTCAGAGTTACCCATGAAATCCGACATTTGGTGTTGACCGTCGCGTTATTAGGAACAATGGGTTTCCACACGGCCCAAGCCAAAGTATCAACACTCGAGTGATAATGCTCGCACATACATTATTCCACGGGCCCCGAAATCAAGGGCAAGTGAAGTATTATCCTATTGGTCCCGTCATTTTGTCAGACAAGTATTGAGATTTAGTAAAATGCAACGAAGGACATCATTATATTCAAGGTTGTAAGTTTCTCCTTTAATGGTGGATCCTAAGTCATTTGGCAAAAGGTCATGGGAATCAAGAACTACATACCCTAGATGATAAGAACACTCTCAAGGATTTGAAAGGCAAGTTGTTTCGGGCAAATCTTGAAAATCAAAACACCAGAGGAAGATGGGCTCCAATTTGTTTTGAGATAAGGGAAAAATATTTTTAATGGATGCTCGATCTCTTCATCTCAAGGGATGTCATCATAAGGGTCCGCATACGACTCGTGCTTCCACTGCCATGTATTTGGGGAATCTATCCTTATGTACCCTTATGAGTCCTATGAAAGATTGGGAGGAAACAAATCACGCCTTGAGAGGCGTACTATGGTGAATACATGTATGACATTGGGGACGATAGAATGGATGGCGCTACCGAAATTCTAAGGGAGTGGAAAGGGGCCAAGTGAATGACCAAAGACACCATCGCTTCAGATCAATTTGACGGGGGATATGATGAAACTTATAAGGTTTGGTTGAATAGAAATATACAAAGTATATCCTCTCCATTCCCAAACAGTTGCCATAGTGTTGAAGAAAAAAAATCCAAAGTTGTGATCGAGCTAAGGGAGGTAAAATGGGGAGCCCAAGAAATTCACGCTAAATTTTTCTCAAAATCAATGTACTCTCGACAATATAACTAAGGAATTGGAAAGGTTGAGAAGCAGATTTCATGAGCTTGTCTTATGGGTTAAATAAAATATAGAGGGGATGCAATACGAGGATTGGAAATAAAAAGGACACCAAAGCGAGGGTTACCTGCTGATGCTACGGTACATGTTTCAGCAATACAATACACAGGGAAGCAACGCACGAGCAGGTCCATCAAGGACAACATAGTGGATTTCACCCTTGTGTGGGTTTTTTCTATATATATTTCTGTCATTATCAACACCTGTGTGGGCTTATCTTTCTTGTATTTCAGTATGTTTTTCAAATGACCCTGCGTGGGACCGCCCTTTGTATTTTGTTCCCTTCTTTTCCCTTTTTTTCAAACATTAACTATTATATGCAAAATTTCTTGGGGGTAACTTCCTAGTTCAAATCCATACGCACATCTTTCAAATGCGCTAGGCCTACCCTTGGCACAAAAGGCCCCCCCACATGTTTAGGACGTGATATATGTGCATTAATAGTTTATGTGATAGGTTACTTTGAATGAGGATGTTGGTAACCCAATCCTTGTCAAAAATTTCCAAACAAATATATAAAAGTCACTATTAGAAAATGCCCAACCAAATTTCCTGAGTCATAAGTTTCCCAACAAAAAAAAAAGCTCCTGGTACCCAAATCTTAAACATTACTCTTTCATCTTGGGAAAGGAAAAATCACAGCTACGGATAAGGCCAAGAACATCAAGATTGAACCAGCCGAAGAGGATTTAAAGTTGTTTGAACAGGGTCTCCATGAAACTATAGTGAAGAGGTTCGAAGTAGAGGTTGTCGTCGCAGCCTTTAAGTCTTTACAACGACCACTAGAAGTGGAGCTGGCGGCTAATACATTGAAACGTGTTATTCTGGACAAAGAGATGATCGACATGCGAAGGCTGCACAGTAAGTACATAACTTTCAAAAGGATTTCGAAAAAGCATTTGCCCACAAACTTTTTTCCAAGGACGTCTAGCAGAGGGGGACCAGAAAGTCACTCTCAAAGCATATCTTCAACAATACCAAATAGGGAAGAAAGTCATTCCGTGTGTCCTCATTAATGAGCACTTTCTGGCTGAGCGCATGATGAAGCCCATCGAGAGAGAATCTTACCTTATCCTATCAGGGGACATCTGCAAGACCTATGTGTGTCATCCTAACCAGAAAAGGCACAAAATAAAAGAGTGCGTGGAGTTTATGAATATGGTCCGCTACCTTATCGATATGGATAGTGTAACGAACAGGTGGGGTGACAGCGTTATCATTGTGTGTGATGAACCAAGGTTTGACATACCATTCACTGAGAAGACTTAGTTATACCATAGGTCATTCACACCCTTCAAGAAAAAGATGTTGGAAGTTTACTCGCAGTTGGTTCGAAACGGGGTCTTTGTCCCACTTTGTAAGAACGTTGGGTGTTGTATTCCTTAAGAAAAAAAGTTCGAAAGTGTTGCCCCAATAGACAAGACACTGATTACATAATTGAAAGGTTCTTTGCATTTCGGCGTGACTAAAGTTGAGTTTGTTACTCGTGACTAATGCTACAACAAGTAGAAGATGGGCTGAGAAAGAATCACCTTTATCTTTGGAAGCTTTATTTTCCATGTACTTGTAATTATTTGAGAATTAATGATTGAAAACAAATATTTCCCTTTGTATTCGAATTACGTAGGGCCTGAATTCTCTATGAGATACGTAGGCACCCTGTCAAATGCCCCACCCCTATCTTTTAAAATTTTCATTCTCCCCCTTTCATTAAACAAAGAAATATGACGCTCTGATCGACAGACATCGAAAGACATGCAACAAAGAAGACCTCAGCTCAATGTGATTTAAACTTTCTGAGATAATCCAATATTAAGACGAGTAAACTCTTGCTTGTAATAAAAATCAGTTCCCCCCTATTCGTGGATTTGCATGTTCTCAAGCAAAGAAAGTTTTTGTGTTTATCGGTTTTCTATATGATATCTTGCAGTATGTATTCTGAAGTCACACTAACAGATTTTCCTTTCAGTTGTTTGCCTTCCATAGGTAATTAAAAGTGGCCTGTGTCGATTCTCTAGTTGTTCATGCTTACTTCAGAATATCTAAATGCATTGCATATTCCTTTCCTGGTCAAAGTTCAAATAAGGCAAAAGCAATGATGGGGGATAAAAATGAAGAAATAAGCCTGACCGACATTGTCGTGTCTCAACCTACCTTTCAAAATTAAAATGAATTATGAAATCGATGCAGCAGATTGAAGTAAAGCAGTCGTGTCAAGTAAATAACCCAACTAGTGAGGTTGTGATCATTCCCACGAGGAAAATAGTCTAGACTTAACTTCAATCTATTATTACTTTTGTTTAGTCAATTACTTCCTTGGAAAGTAAAAACAATAAAAGGGGGGTTTCTATTTCTAAATGAATGAAAATAACTACCTAAATTGAAAGAGACACTTAACAGCTTTAAATTTTGGATTTTAATCAATTTAATGAAAGTAACTAAGGTTAACGTGTTTCCCACAGGTTCATAACTTGATAATTCTAACTATAACAATTCTTTCCTAGTATCTTGCATGCAAAGTGATAAGTTATGTATTTCTAAATTCTTTGCCTGGCATCTAGAAAATCTCACTCCGCACCTTGGTCCGGCTACGTGTGTTGCTATCCTAACCCTTATCTTTACCTCATATTAAGTATCGTATTAGATATTTGACTAAGTTATTCCCTCGTACCAATCAATACTAGCCTATTAGATAGTATACACTAAATCTATGTTGATAATTCTTTTCCTATTATCTACCTTCTTGGTCCGGCAAGTAGCATTAAGGCGAGTTCTAAGGTTTGCCATCCGTTAAAAAGACTTCTAAGCGAAAGATTAATTAATACATGCAAGACACTATTCTAGAATTGTTATTTTAGTTAGGTTTTATTTTATTATTTGCCTATGGTTCCCACAACCCTAGTTAGGGAGTTTAGTTACTCATAGTCATAATCACAATATTTAAATATATTAAATAAGAATTCACGTACTTACTTCAATGAGAAAGAGTAAAATCTGAAAGTTTGCTTGATTAATCACAAATAATCACTTGCAAGAATCTCAAAGTAATCAATAATCTCACAAAAAAGTGTAATGATAATCCAGAATCTAACACTAATACACAGAGTCTAATAATGATCCAGAGTCTAACAATGATCCAGAGTGTCCTCTCAAAAACGAGGTTTATTTTGAACTATTTATAGAAAATAAAAACCTAATTAAACAAGGACTCTATTTGCTGGAAATCTTTCAAAATGAGGCTGGGTCGACGGACCTCGCGACGGATCGTCGTGGTCACGACAGACCGTCACGGACTCCGTCGTCCCATACTTGATGAAATTTCTTCTGCTTCTCTCTTTATTACCCTCGACGGCAAGTATGACGGACCGTCATAGGCACAACGCTCCGTCGAGGGTCTTCGTTCCAAAACACTTAAACTCTTGGAATATGGGTAATGGGATAACTTCTCTAAACTTCATGATGAACCTGCAGGAAGGACCGTCATAGACATGACGGACCGTCATGGACTCTGTAACCCCACACTTTGTCAGACTTCCCCATCATCCTTCAGCAGCTGCACTACACTGCCACCTACGGACCGTCACAAGCATGACGGACCGTCACAAGCTCAGTAGGTGGTCTCTTCTGCATTTCTTCGCTCAAAAACCTCCGCATCCATCTTTGAACAGATTTCCTGCAAATAAGGAGAAACTTATATAAAAATTGGCACAAAAAGGCTTTTGGACACACTAAACTTAAGGAAAAAGTATTAATAGTGAAACCACGGTATGCCAATTGCCGAAATGAGGTTTGAAATGCAGAGGAGATAAGATCTGACTCCGTCAGGTTTTATTGATAATGCTTCGAAAGATGAAAGGCCTCCGCTGTACATTCCCTCTTCAAACAAGGAACAAGCTCAGATCCCACCTTGCACTCCTACTAAGAATCCCTTAGTCATCAACTTAACCACACATATTCCTCAGTATGCCTCAGCCTCTTACAAAAAATCCACCCCTTTCTCAAAACAATAATCCTGAAATTCCACCTCCTCCTAAAAATGCCAATCACTAAACCACTCTACCTTCACAAAACAAAAACACATTCAATCCGAAAACATCCCTATATAACCAAAATCGACACATTAACACCAAAACATACCCCGAAAACTACCAAACCATCCAAAACGCCACATGTCAGTCCGTCGCTCCACCTCTACACTGAAAAACCACTTTCAAAGTCATGATCCTAAAAAGAAGGACGTGAATGGTTCTTAGATCGACGATAATGAAAAGCAAGAAAGCGATAGAGGTCGAAGGAAGAGGCTGCAAATGTGGATATAAAAGAACATATTGGAAAACGATGGAGGAGTTGCAATGTGTTCTTGAGGATGCCAACTTGAATTATGAAGATCTATGCATTCATCAGAATATTTACCTTCCTGAAGGGTTCAACATTCCAAAATTTAAAACTTTTGGAGGAATAGGTAATCCCTTAGCGCATCTAAGGGCCTACTTTGAAAAACTCATGGGAGTTGGGAGCGACGAAGTTGTATTGATGCGGATCTCTAGTAAAAGTCTGAACGGAGAGGATCTGGAGTGGTTCACATCCCACGAAACAAGGCAGTGGCCTAGCTGGAATGCCCTAGTGTCACGATCCAAAAGCACCCCCTAGAAGTTAGGGACAAACCTCGATTCATAGCAAGGCGTACTTGACCCTTTGGGGTCTTGTACAAGCCCTTTAACTATTGTTCATTACATAAGACACGAAAAATAGTTCCGAACTAAAACCTTTCAAGACATTTTAATAAAAACTAGTCTTTCATAAATATTTAGAGAATCTCATCGTCACAAGCCAACTTAAGACATGACATAATATCATCGGGACACGACCCTTTACATTAAAAGAAAATACATAATAAGTCTTTAAATAAAGAAACTAAGATAAGGACTATGCCCTCAAATATATGAGGACATAATTTTCCTTGAGAGATACTTTCCCAAGCTTCACCTTTTATTCTTCAACTTTCCTTAAAAAAAAACAATACATAGATAGTATAGAAAAGTATGGGGTTAGTATAAAACAATTTACTAACTATGGCATATGCAAAATAATGGAAAATGGGACATTTTAGGATAAAGTACATGCCAATTAAGTAAAATATTTATGAATTTAGAACCAAAACAACATAAGAAACATCATTTAACAATTAATAGAAGAATCTCATAAATTCAGAATTTATAGAACACATTACAATAACACTAAGAACTTTACAGTGAATACATTATAGTGAATGGCATAGTCCAAGTCATGTGAACCTTTTTCCTTTGATGTTTCCCTAACCCAAGTTACCCTAAGATTACCTAAGGTAAGACAATAAAGGACCTCCTATACACCCCCTTCAAGTCAAGCCAAAGGAATCCTTAAGACCACTAACCATAGGCTTACCTCATATGGGAATCAAATCCACGGCCTTAGCTATACATATGCCAAATATTCATTCGTACGAACTTCATGTAAGTACCCTTCTCCAATAGTGTTTATGGGTCACACTAAGTGCAATGTGAGAGTAGCATCCCATACTACTACTCCCACTTAGTGCTCGTAATGGATTCCCTTATAGTTGAGCACCTTACAATAACTTAACCACAATACAGTGAACTATACAAAATATTACAGTGAGCTAAAAGACTCCAAAGTTGTGAAATTCCAAGGTATTGCCAATGAGGAAGTGGGCTCATTTCCGTAAACGTTACCTTAATGAGGTTATCCTAAGACTCTCCAAGGTATGACATGAAGGAAACGTCTAAACACCTCTTTCAAGGCACACCAAGGAGATCCTTAAGACTACCCACAAAAATCTTACTCCACTCGAAAGAATAAGTCACTACTCAAATCATAAGACATTAGAAGAGCACTCAACAAACCACCTAAGACTTCCTTTTCGGAATGCCTAGTTAGTGCAATGGATAGATTGCGTCCCATACCACCACCTACCCTAAGCATTACACTCTTTTAGAAGACTTGGCACCATCTCTTCCCTTTAAGAGGGTCCTACATAATGTAATGGATAGATAGTGTCTCATACCATCACATACCCTAAGTAGCACGTTCTTTTAGAAGACTTAGTTCATTTAATTCTTTTGTGGGGGATAGATTAACCGACATAGACCATGAGAGCTAGACATGGAATCCCGATATTAGACTCTATCTGATGAGGGATCCTCACTTGCCTAGGGTACGGTCGTTCTCTTAGCTTTTAATTGGCTTGCCCAATAGCTACACCTATGCGGGAGCATAGTTAAGCGATAAGGATATTGCTACTAAGTAACTCATTCTCTAGTAATGATAGTACTCATATCACGAGGTACATTAGAATACAACATCTTAACTCACAAAGTGTAACTACTTTTCTTCATATCCTCTCGGCGCTAGGTATAACCCCCACGGATTCTAAACATAGTATACTTATAGGTTAAGGATAACTAGTGAACACCACATCTCAACTCAAGAAGGGTATACATCCTCTGATCTATTTAGAAAGCTCTTAGGATGTAGTGAGGTTACTACTAAACACTTCATCTCAATTCACGAAGAGTGTCCACCTCAAAATACCTCTAGTTACTCAACTTACCTTCAAACATACATATAAGTGTGTGTGTGTGTAGTTGTGAGAACATCTTTCATGTATGCATAATTTCATTTGCATTGACTTCTATGTATTCTATAGACCTACATTCATCAGTTCACACACTTTACATGTTTCACATAATCATATCCTTCATTTAGGCATAATTTAAGACAAAGATGCAATTTAATGCTTCACTAAACACAATACAAGACTCATCTTAAATATCACTTTATTTCAAATATTAGGCCTTCAAAGCTACACTCACAATACATTCAAAATAATATCAAGTTTATCAAATAAACATCGCCACCAAGAAGGTGGACCATAGTACTCAAGAGCAATTTATAATAAGAATTATACAATATAAGAAATTGACTATTTAAACAAATCAGCACCACCAATAACAATTTTTCTTAATATTTCATCATAATAAGGATATTAGGGAATTAGCTAACTGATAATAACAACGCAAGAAAACCAAAGTTCATATTTTATACAAACATATCCATTTAACCCATTTCTTAAATTAAAGTTTGAAATATGCATAAATATGAGTTAATTAGGGTTTTGAAATTTAAATAATCAATTCACAAAAGATTAAACGCATTTGAATCATTAAAAAACTTTTACAAGAATATCCATGGTTAAAATAAAGATAAAGAAAGTAGAGTTAGAAAACCGTTTTTTAAATCTTGTGGAAATGACTTCTTGAATGGAAGATGGTTCAAGATTGGATACAATACCTCAAACACAAGTAAAACCACTAATTTTTGGTTAAGATACACGTCCAAAACAGCCTTCTTGGCCTCCTTGAGTCTTAGTTTTAGAGAGGGAGTTTGAATATTTGAAGTGAGGGGTCTTGTCTAGGTCAAGGACTTAAACATAATCATATATAACTTCAAAACAATAAATATATCATCCTAGATTCGTAAAATACTTGGGTGAATTTACACAAAACACTCAAACCTAGCAGAAAACTTTCAACAGTATTTGCAGGTGTCAATCGACTACCCTAAGTTATTGGGCGTCGTTTGATCGACAGCCTGTTATGTTGGGGCGTCGATGGCTTTAGAGACTGATTAATGGGGGATAGACTCCCACTTAGTATGGTACTACGCCCCTCAAATTATGGGGCGTCATTGAGTATACGAACAGTAGACTGTGGGCGTCGATTGCCCAACTTTGGTAGCATGGGTGCTATATCTTGGGTCCTCTTCTGGAACCACTCGTGGATCCTAGGTGGTGTTGTAACTGGACGTTAAACCCCACAACATATTCTTCTGTTTCTTAGGAACATCCAAAATCACTTTCGATTAAATCGAACACGTAAAACTCACTCAAACACATCATGACGCAGGAACACTTTCTAAGGCCACTTTGCATACTTCAAAGACGTTCTCAAGCCATTTGACCTCCAACCTTAACAAAATTTTACAATCTTACTAATAAAACTAATTTAAATTATTTTAGTTTCAGGTTAAGTTAAGAAACACTCACGAGGATCTACTTCACCTTTGTTCATTTTTGGGCGTTACATTCTCCCCCACTTAGAACAACATTCGCCCTCGAATGAGACTAAAACATCAAGAACAACAAGGAATCGATTAACATACCATACCACTTTAAATTAAAGGCTCAAACATTCACAATCTAAGAAACAACTAACAAGGTGCACAATTTCATAGTTTGAAGCACTTTGGAACTTCAGTACTTTAGCAAAACATCAAAAGTTCAAAATTCTCCTTTTTCTTTCTTCTATGGATGAACTACATTCTTCAACATTAAACGAACTCATATAAAACATCTTTATACACATTGAAACTTCAACTAATGCAAGGAAATTTCTTTTCAAAATTTTTAAAATTTGCAGTGAACATCACTATAACACTGCCAAACATACCTAAAAATTTTAAAATTTCATTCTATGAGGAATTCATCAAGATGACATGATCATATCAACTATATAACCATAAAAACTCATTTCATAACATAAAAACAACAATCATAAAGAGTTAATACTTACCAAGACCATTTACTCCGGATTAGTTATCCTTTCTAGATTCCATCCCATATGAAGGGTTCTTCTTTGGAGCATTAGGATCTAGGGAAGCTTGATTTACCTCTTTCCTTCTTTCTTTGATGTTAGGGTAGTCCCTCATCTTGTGGCATTTATTACCAAATGCACAAAAAGCATCTGTTCTGGCAAGACACCTACTTAAATGTTGCTTTACACAAGTAGGCCACCTAGTCCTCTCAAAAGTATGGACACCACCTTGGGAATTTTGGTTAGGGGCCTTGCCCTTATTTACAATGGATATATCTTGGTGATAGAACCTCTTATTAGGTAATTGGTGACTAGAATCATCCGACATAGGCCTCTTACCTTCTTGCCTTATCTACCTAATTTTAGACTCCTAAATTTGTTGTGCATAGTCCATGAGCCTAGAGATATCCATGTCATTAGGAAACATTGACGTATGACACTCTTTATCCAACAAGCTAGACACTCCCATCATGAATTTTTTCATCCTAACCGTAGAGTTGGATAGCATGGGTGGGGCATACTTAGAGAGTTGGGTTAATTTGAGAGAGTACTATTGCATACTCATTCCCCCTTGATCAAGGTTCATGAACTCAACTATCTTCTTCTCCCTCGACTCTAGGGGAAAGAACCTATATAGAAAGGCATCATTGACTTCCTCCCAATAAACCCGGCCTCTTTCTAAGGGTCTGTCAATCCTCCATTGATCAAACAACAGTGGAGCCACATCCTTGAGTTTGTAAGCGGGTAACTCCGCTTTCTCCTAGGCTCACACCTATAGCATCTACAACTTTGAAAACTTAATCTATGAAACCTTTTGGATCTTCATCCCCCTTAGTGCTATGAAAAGTGGGAGGGTTCATCCTCACGAAATCCAGAATTCTAGAGGTGGGAGTAGTAGCATTAGGTTGGGGCCAATCTCCTTGATTAGCTTGGCCATCAAAGTGATTATTGATGACATGAGCTTGAGCCGTCACGAGTTGCGTACAATTAATTAGGGCAGTCCTCAACTTTGCATTAGTCATATCCCTCTCAACAAAAGGACCTTGAGGCATAGAAGGCACTTGGGGCACTTGAAACACTTGGGGTTCCGGAGGCACTTGAGGTTCTTGAAGGGGAACCTCCTCATTTTCCTCCTCTAGGCCAACATTAGGAACTTGGACAACACGAGAAGGAATCCTCTCATTAGGTAAACCTCCCTCCTCCCTTTTAGCAGTCGATCTCCTCGTATTCATGTCCTATAAACACAAAGACAATAGGTAAAGAAAACACAAATTATATAACTTAACTCTAAGACACAACATTAGAATAGAGAAGAAAGTGAAACTTCTATAATTCTATAGCCTCTTGTCAATATATGTGTCTCTACTCACACCAATGACAAAGATACCATTAGATGTTGCTTATGAGACTTTTAGAACATAATCTATTTCCCATAACCTTATGCATTTATACCAAGTCTTTCACGACCAGAAATCACCCTTTAGAAGTTAGAGAGAACCCTCGCTTCTTGGCAAGGCGTACTTGACCCTTTGGGGTCTTGTATGAGCCCTTTAACTATCGCTCGTTACATAAGATATTAAAAGTAGTGCGGATTTAAAACTTTTCAAGACATTATAGTACAAACTAGTCTTTCACAAATATTTAGAGAATCTCATCGTCACAAGCCAATTTAAGACATGACATAATATCATAGGGACACAACCCTTTACGTTAAAAGAAAATACATAATAAGTCTTTAAATAAAGAAACTAAGATAAGGACTATGCCCTAGAACATATGAGGACATAATTTTGCTTGAGAGAAACATTCCCAAGCTTCACTTTCTAGTCTTCAACCTTGCTTCAAAAAACACCTATACTTAAATAGTTATAGAAAAGAAAAGGGTTAGTACAAAACAATGTATTAAATATGGCATATGCAAAATAATGTAAAAAGGGAATTTTTAGTGTAAAACACATTTTCATGCAAATTATGTAAAAGATTCATGAATTTAGGAACAAAACAACACAAGAAACATCATTTATCAATTGAATAGAAGAATCTCATAATTTTAGAATTTATAGAACACATTATAGTAACATTAAGGACTTTACAGTAAATACATTATAGTGAATGGTATAGTGCAAGTCATGTGAACCCTTTTCATTTGAAGTTTCCCTAACCCAAGTTACCCTCAAATTCCCTAAGTTAAGATAAAAAGGGATCGCCCATACACCCCCTTCAAGTAACACTAAAGGGATCCTTAAAAACACCACTCATAGGCTTACATCATATGGGAATCAAATCCACACTCTGAGCTAAACATATGCTAAACATTCATTCGTAAGAACTTCATGTAAGTACACTTCTCCAATAGTACTTATAGGTCACACTAAGTGCAATGTGAGAGTAGCATCCCATACTACTACTCCCACTTAGTTCTCCTAATGGATTCCCTTATATTTGAGAAACTTACTATAACTTAACCAAAATAAAGTAAACTATACAAAACATTATAGTGAACTAAAAGACTCCAAAGATACTGAACTTTCAAGGTATTCCCTATGAGGAAGTGAGCTCATTTCCATAGATGTTTGCCAACCGAGTTTATCCTAAGACTCTTCAAGGTATGACATGAAGGAAACATTTAAGCACCTCCTTCTGTGCACATCAAGGAGATACTTAAGACTTCCCACCAAAAGCTTACTTTACTCGGGAGAATAAGTAACCAATCAAATCACAAGACCTTAGAAGAACACTCAATAAACCACCAACGACTTCCCTTTCGGAATGCCTTCCTAGTGCAATGTAATCATCCCATACCACCACATACCCTAAGTAGTACACTCTTTTAGAAGGTTTGACACCAAGTCTTCCTTTTTGGAAGGTCATACTTAGTGCAATGGTTAGATAGCATCCCATACCACCACCTACCCTAAGTAGCACATTCGTTCAGATGACTTAGTTCATTTAATTAGTTTGTGAGGGATATCTTTACCCATATAGACAACGAGAGCTAGACATTGAATCCCCATATTAACCACTATCAGATAAGGGATCCCCACTTGCCTAGGGTATGGTCGTCTCTATGTTTTTACATGGCTTCCCCAATAGCAACACCTATGCGGGCGCATATTTAATGGATAGGGAGATTGCTACTAAGTAGCTCAGTCTCTACTAATGTGGAGTACTCATCTCAAGAGGTACATTGGAATACAACACCTCAACTCACGAAGTGTAACCACCTCTTCTAAATAACCTCTCGGTGCTAGGAATAACCCCCACTCATTCTAAACATTATATACCATAGGTTAAGGATAACTAGTGAACACCACATATAAACTCACGAAGAGCATTCATCCTCTGAAATATCTTAGAAAGATCATAGAAAGTACTTTGGTTACTACTAAATACTTCATCCTAACTCACTAAGAGTGTCCACCTTAAAACTCCTCTAGTTACTTAACTTAGCTTAATACATTCATTTAAATGTGTGTGTGTGTACTTGCGAGCACATATTGCATATAAGCATAATTTTATTTATATTGACTTATATACATGATTTAGACCTACATTCATAAATTCACACACTTACATGCTTCACATAATCATATTCTTCATTTAGGCATAATCTAAGCCAAACATGCAATTCAATGCTTCACAAAAAACAATACAAGACACATCTTCAATATCACTTCATTTCACATACTAGGCCTTCAAATCCACACTCACAATACCTACTAAATAATATGAAGTTCATCAAATAAACATTGCCACCAAAAAGGTGTACCATACCACTCAAGATCAATGTATAATAAGAATTATACAGTACAAACAACTCACCATTTAACAAAACATCACTACTTATAACCAATTTTCTAAATATTTAATCATAATAAGGCTCTTAGGTCAGTATCTAAATCATAATAACAACACATGAAAACCAAAGTTCATACTCTACACAAACATATCCATTTAACCCATTTCTTAAATTAAAGTTTGAACTATGCATAAACATGATTTCAATAGGGTTTTTACATTAAAATCATTAATACATAGTAAAATAAACACATTTGAATCATTAAAATACTATTAAAAGAATACCCATGCCTAAAATCAAAGATAATGAAAGTAGAGTTAGAAAACCGTCTTTGAAATCTTGTGGAAATGACTCGTTGAATGGAAGAGGGTTCAAGGATTTATACCATACCCCAAACATAAGGAAAAACACTAATTTTTTGTTAATACACACGTACAAAACAGCCTTCTTGGCCTCCTTCAGTCTTAGTTCCAATGGTGCCTTTGAGACAGTTTTCTTTAGAGAGGGAGTTTGAATATTTGAAGTGAGGGGTCTTGTCTAGGTCCAGGACTTAAAAAAAATCTAATCTAATTTCAAAACCCTAAATATATCATCCTAGATTTACTTGGGTTAATTTACACAAAACACCCCAACAAGGAAGCAAACTTTCCACAACATTTGTAGGTGTCAATCGACTACCCGAAGTTACTGGGCGTCGTTTGATCGACATCCCGTTATGTTGGGGCATCGATGGATTCAAAGAATGATTCATGGGGGCTAGACTTCCACTTAGTATGGGACTAATCCCCTCAAATTATGGGGCATCGTTGAGTTTACGAACACTAGACTGTGGGCGTCGATTGCCCAGCTTTGGCAGCATGGGTGCTACGTCTTGGGTCCTTTTCTAGCACCACTCGTGGATCCTAGGTGGGGTGGTACCCGGACGTTAAACCTCAAAACATAGTATTCTATTTCTTAGGAACATCCCACATACATTTCGATTAAATCAAACACATAAAACTCACTCAAATACATCAAGACGCAGGAACACTTTCTAAGGTAAACTTTGTGAACGTCATGGACGTTCTCAAGCATTTGACCTCCAAACTTCACACTCTGCCTAACAACACTGATTTAACTTATTTTAACTTCAATTTAAGTCAAGAAACACTCACGAGGATCTACTTCACCTTTGTTCGTTTCAGTGTATTAAACCCATCTAAGGACATTATTGAAAGATTTGCCTACGACATGGAGATTGTCCCTGATTGTTATTCCCTAGAAAAGATGAAGCAAAAATCCATAGAGAGATAAACTGAGTTTTCGTACAGATGACAAAAAGAGAAAGCCAGATATCGGTCTCCTATGTCTGAAAAGGAAATTGTTGAAGTATTTGTGCGAGTTCAGGAACGCAAGTATTATGACATAATCATGCTGCTTGTTTAAGCAAAGTTTGCCGAAATATTCAAGGTAGGTGAGACTATCAAAGATGAATTAAGAATCGGGACGATTGTCCGTGTTGCTGCCTCGCCCGGATCATCGGGTTTGTTTTAAAATAAGAGATAAGATGTGTCTATTTGTTATTATGAGGGGAAGAAGACCCCTAGGAGATCCTTATCGTACCCAGGTCGCTCTCAACCTGCACAAATTCCATACCAGGTCTTTTATGCACAAGCCGATCATCAAAATACTCCCCCTCCAAGTTACCAAAATGCCCGTCATCCCACTTACAAAAATACTCCCTCTCACAGTTATCAAACTCCACCTCCCAGTTATTAAAATTCCCTCCAGATTACCAAAACCTATCAAGTTAACCAAAATTCCTCCCTCCCTTCCGAACTACAAATCTCATTGCTAAATTACAAGAGTTATCCCTACCTGAGTTATCAAGCTCCCCCTCCTAACATTCAAAATTATCGTCAGAGGCCTCCTCTACAACAAGGCAACTATGATTCTCCTCAGCCAAAATTAAAGAAAAATCCCGCTAAAATTTTCACTCCGCTTTTCGAAAGTCGAACAAAGTTGTACGAGCGATTAACTGTGGCATGTTTTATCCATCTAGTGGGGCCCAAGAAAGTGGATACTAGCTTTAGGTTTTATAGACCCCATCAGAAGTGTGCATATTACTCCAAAAACATTGGACGTGATACTGAGGATTATATTAACCTCAAACACAAAATCAAGGATTTGATTGACTAGAAGGTGGTCCCCTCCAGACCGCCGCACCGAACTTCAAAAGTAATCCTTAGCAAAATCATGGGGGTATCAATATCAATATCATAGAGACTGATGACAATTGGTGAACGACAAAAATGATAGTTCTGATGATGATCTTAAAGGTTTGTAGTTTTATTGGAGTTTGTTATTTTGAGACTCGAAAATTTTATTGCGTTGGTGTCAATAGAAACTTATGCTCAACCAAGGTTTTTTATCAAAATAGCTTATGCTTAAGGCATAACTAGGTCTAGTAGATGTTAGACGCCACATGAGTTGGCTAATGGAGGACAAAAGAAAGACCAATCAAAGAGGTCGATAAGTGAGGCCGAGGATGAGGAATTTTAGAAAAGAATGCAAACTAAAGACTATTCGTTCCTAACGTATTTGGAGAAGACCCCAACTTAAATTTTTGTGTGGGCCCTGTTGATGAGTTCGCAACTGTATATACATGCCTTGATGAAAGAATTGGATCACACATATGTTCTTGTGAAAAAATTGGTTACATTAAAGGAGCCATGATCAGTCAGTTCATCCATGGACATCGAATCAGCTTTTGTGATAAAGAGTTGAACGTCAAAGTTAGGATGCATAACGAAGCTTTACATGTCACCATTGCATGTCAATACTAGGTTGTAAATCGTGACATGGTTAATGATGGACCTAGCCTCAACATTTTCCCGATGTCGACTCTAACACAATTAATGTTTAACTTTAGGAAGCTTCAACATGACCAAGTCAATGTGAGAGCTTTCCGTGAGGTGCAAAGAGACACGCTGGTGGCAGTAAACTTTGTCAATTATATGGGACAAGTAGAGTTTAATGTGGAGTTTCAGGTGTTGGACATCAACACTAGTTAGAAACTTATTTTAGGAATGTTGATCATACAAATGGCTGGGGTTGTGGCTTCTACCTTCATCAACTGATGAAGTTTGTCAAGAAGGAGCAAGAATTGGTTATTTATTGTGAAAGAAGCCTTTCCAGTGGGTATACATCGATCTTCAATGAAGTTTCTCAAGGTTGTAATTTCTATTTCTACATGGTGGAGCTGGTAAATATCACCGGTGATGATTTGGCTCTGCAACCCCCTACCCTTGGTATATAAGATGATTTCTACATAGATTAAGCAAAAAAGAATTCAAACTAGGCTTTGGACTTGGAAGGAATTTCCAAAGAATTGTCGAACCTATTCAAGTTCCCACCAAAGGAGCAAGGTTTGATTTAGGGTATGTACCCATAGTTGATGAACCAAAGATGAAGAAAAAGAGTGGTTATCCATCATTGGCCAGGCCAATCCTTCATCTTTACCAGTAATTTTCACTTTGAGAGCAAGCTGATCGTGATGGCCTTGGGGAAGGAATCTAGGGCGTTTCTATAAAGAACGATGCATACATAGAGAACGAGGTTGAGAGATATGGTTTCTGCGATGAAAATGCTAAGGAGCAGCTGCGAAACAGGTCCTCAACACCAATTGTTATCAACCGAAAATCTTGGTATAAAGGACATTGTTTATGCCAATTTGAAAGTTTGTGGTAGTCCTAAAGATTCCTAAGACCCACCATTTTACAGTGTCCTTAATTTTTTGGATTTCGAAATTCCTTCATAATATGTAAAAATGCAATATGTCCCTTCTCGATGACCAAAGTTTGTGTCAGCTTTTCAATTTTAATGAAAGCCTCTTTCATTAAAATCTTGTTTATTTTCTTATTTTCTACATTTTACTCTCCTAAATTTGTCTGTTTATGATTTTAGTAATATTAATTTAAAACCTACCAATATCAAGTCATGTCACAATCCAAAGGAAAAAAATAAGGCAGGTGATGATGAAGGTGAAGAATATGAAAAATAAAATAAGGTAACAGAATATGTTGTTGAGGAATTTTGGCATTTTGAGAATCAACATAAGCGGAATTTTGAAGAAATAGAGACATTGACTCTTGGAGATGAGGAGTGCGTCAAAGAGGTCAAAATCAATGTCCATTGGAATGAAGCTCAAAGAAGCGACCTGATTCGTTTCCTTAGTGAATACATTGACGTATTTGTCTAGGAATAATCGATATGCTAGGGTTGAGTAGGAATGTGGTGTCTCATAAATTGCAGATCAATCCCGGTTTTAGTAAATTAAAACGAAATACTTGAAAGTTCAAGCCCGAGTTAAGTTTAAAGATTAAAGAAGGTATTACCAAACAAATTGAGTCTCAATTAGTGTAAGTTACCCAATATCTTACATGGTTGTCCAATGTTGTTTCCCGTCGCTACGAAATATGAGAAGATCAAAATTTGTGTCGACTAACAAGATCTCAAAAAAACAATTCTAAAAGATAATTTTCCATTGTCGAACATTCACATTCTGATTGGTAATTGTGCTAAGCATGAAAAGAACTCATTTGTGGATTGTTATGCAAGTTATCACCAGAGCCTAATGGATGAGAAAGATGTAGAAATACAACATTTATTACGTCTTTGGGTGTATATCATTATAGGGTGATGCCATTCGGTCTCAAAAATGTTGGTGCTACTTATATGAGGGCTATGACAACCATCTTTAACGACATGATTCATAAAGAGATTGAGTTGTATGTTGATGATGTCATTATCAAGTCCCGCGAGAGTTTGCACCACTTGACTCATTTAAGAAGGTTTTTTCATCATCTGCTTCAGTACAACTTGGAGTTAAATCCCACCAAATGTGCTTTTAGGGTGCCCGCCGGCAAGCTTTTGGGATTTATAGTCAGCAGAAGCGGCATTGAGCTTGACCCTTCCAAGATCCAGGCAATTCAAGAATTACAACCTCCGAAGTCGAAGAAGGAAGTGATGAGTTTTTTGGGAAGGTTTAACTACATTAGTCGATTCATATCTCATTCCACTATGGTGTGTGATCCTATCTTCAAGTTATTGAAGAATGATGCTTTGACGAAGTGGAAAGAAGAATACTTTCGATGCTATCAAGAATTATTTGTGCAATCCGCCAGTGTTGGTGCCTCCACTAGAAGGGAGTCCATTATTTCTATATTTGTTTGTCTCAGATAATGCATTTCGATGTGTGCTTGGTCAACATGACGAGAAAGGGAAGAAAGAGGGAGTAATATATTATTTGAGAAATAAATTCATACCATATGAGGCTCTTTATACTTTTTTGGAGAGAACGTGTTGTGTTTTTACTTGATTGCTCATAAATCAAGGCATTATTGTCTTCTTATACCATGTACCTCATTTCCAGAATGGACCCGTTGATATGTATTTTTGAGAAAGCAATGTCGACCGGGAAGTTGGCCACATGACAAATGATTTTCAGTGAATTTGATATTGTATATGTTACAAGAAGGCTATAGAAGCACAAGCCTTAGCTGATCATCTTCTAGAAAATCCCGTCGATGAAGGATATAAACTGCTCAAGCCCTATTTCCCTAATGAAGAGGTATCATTTCTGGCTGAAGATATTTTTGAAGCATACCCTAGTTGGATGGTAGATGGAGAGGTGAATAACAAAGGAAAAGGTATAGGAGTGGTTTTAGGGTTAGAAGTTGGTCAGCACTACCATATGGCGGATAAACACCAATTAAATTGCACGAACAACATGGTTGAATTTCAAGCTTGTATCATTTGTTTGAAAATGGCCATCGACATGAATGTTCATGAATTTCATGTTGTTGGAGATTCAAATTTTTTGATTCATCAGGTTCAAGGAGAATGTGTTGTGAATAACCCAAAGATCACACCATATATTCAATATATACAGAAGTTGAGCAAGAGATTCTGCAAGATTGAGTTTAGTCAGAACCTCAGAAAAGAGAAGGAGTTAGGTTATGCTCATTCCACCATTGCCTCATTGATTAAACATCTAGATATTGATTGTATTGATCCTCTAGATATAGAGATAAAGGAGTGGTCAGTTCATGTTCACATGTTGAAGCAGAACTAGATGGTTTGCCATGGTACTTTGATATCAAGAAGTATTTGGAAACCGGGACTTATCATGAGAATGTGACATTTAACAAGAAGAAATTTATATTTTGCATTGCTCTCAATTTCTTTCTAAGTGGGAAAATCCTCTATAGGAGGATTCAAGATTTAGGTCTTTCCGGATTTATTGATGCTGCTGAAGCTGCAAAGCTTCTTGAACAATTACACACCAGAGTTTGTGGTACGTTTATAAATGGACTCACTCTGGCGAGGAAGATCCTTATAGCCAATTATTTTTGGATGACTATGCAACATGATTTTTACGGGTTTGTGCGGAAATTTTATAAATGTCAAGTGCACGAATTTGATTTGAGTGCCGCCTCAAAAACTTAATGTTATGCTTTCACTTTGGTCGTTCATAGGTTGGGGCATGGATGTCATCGGTGCGATACAGTCAGCCGCTTCAAACTGATACAGATTTATTTTGGTTTCAATTTACTACTTCAACAAGTCGGTGGAAGCGATTTCGGACAAGTTAGTAACCAAAAAAGTTGTAGAACATTTTGTTCGCAACAATCTAAAATGAAGGTTTAGACTACCAGAATCCATCATTACTGATAATGGTGTGAATCTCACTAGTCATTTCATGAGAGATATATGTGAGCAGTTTAAGATTACTCATCGAAACTCAACTGCATATCATTCTCAAATGAACCGAGATGTAGAGGCCGCCAACAATAACATCAAGAAGGCATGAGGAAAATGATTGACAATTAACGAGGTTGGCGCGACATGTTTCCATATTTTCTAGATGTGATTTGGTCTTCTCAGAGATGGATGCCACCGAATGGCCAAAACCGATCAATTCCGATGCTGTCAAGAGATACTATGTGTTAAGTTTTAGTTTATACTTCTTTCATTTCTATGTATTCGTTATGTTTGCTTGTATTTTCTTTGTTTAAAATTTTATCCATTTTAGCATTTCTTTGTATGAACTACGTCAAACCTGAATTATCAAGAATGAGATACATATGAGGCCTATGTCGCCAACATTCACACCATTATCCCTTTTTATATTTCTTTGTATTTGAACTACGTTCTACCTGAATTATCAAGAACGAGATACATAGGCAGCCTATGTCTTCCTTGGTCGATTTATTTGTAAATTTCTTATTCTTTTTAACCTTTGTGGGGGGACTATGTTTGACCTGATTACTGCCTCAACGGGATGTGTAGGCTCCACAATGGTTTGATTGTATTTTTTGTGAGATTTCTATTTTGATTTAATATAGAAACAAAGACATAATTTTTTATTGAGACTTAAAAGTTCTCGAGAAGAAGATTTTTCCTCAACAAGTCAGGGTCGATGCTACTTTGAGATCCGCAACTGGGACAAATTTTTTTATGAATCTGTTAGTTGTCTACTTTAATTTAATTAGTGATTTTCATTCATTTAGAAATTAAAAACCCTTTTATTATCTTTGTTTTCTAAGGATATAATTAACCCTTTTATTATCCACGGAAACTATCTTTCTTGTATGCCAAATACACGCAGAGGAAGAGAACCCTTGTTTCCCCACGATTACGAATTAGAGCGAACACTACGCAACATGAATCTAAACTTGGGTATTAATGATGATGATCCAAAACAGAATATCCCAGCTCCGGTTGATGTTCATGGTCATTTATTACCCGATGCTCCAGGTGAAGACCAACAAAGGGGACAAAATCCCTCTCCACGTCCTCAAGAATACTACAGAGGCTATGAAAATATAGCAGAATCCGATGGTCCACTTGTCTTGCGCCCTCTACAACCAGGCCACACCATTGTTGTAACTAATAGCCTGATGCAAATGCTCACTCCCAGAGGTTTGTTTTCAGGGCTACCTTCTGAGGACCCACCTGCCCATATAGCTAACGTAAGGGCAGTGTGTAAAATTTGTGTAGGGAGGCCTGATTTGGATTTGGATGTAATAGGGCTAAGAGTCTTTCCTCTCTCACTAATGGGAGAGGCTGCTATTTGGTTCACTGAGCTTCCTTATAACTCAATTTTCACTTGGAATCAACTAGGGGATGTTTTCTTAGCATGCTACTTTCCGTTCTCCAAGAAACTAAACCACAATGACAGAGTAAACAACTTTCTGGCACTACTAGGAGAGTCAGTTAGTAGTTCTTAGTATAGATTCACCTCATTTTTTAGAAGCGTCCCAAATCACCGCATAGATGATGAGTCACTGAAGGAATACTTCTATTGGGGACAAGATGATAATAATAAAGCGGTGTTGGATACTATAGTGGGTGGTTCTTATGAGGAGTGTCCTTATGCTGAGATCACTGAAAAGTTAGAGAAATCTCCCGGAACAATAAATCTTGGAGAACTAGGAAGTCAGATACTGGGAGAAATCCCTTCGTAGTGCAATCCACTCACAACCAAGCCACAGATGAGATTCTTGAAGAGATGGCTCAGATAAGAACTGAGCTTGGGTTGGTATTAAAACATATCATTGGGGGTGAAGAAAATATAAATGCAGTTAACTACTTGTCTAAACCACCACCACCAAATGATGAATGCTATTATGAGGAGAAATCCTATGCAGTAAATCAACAGACGGGGGGTTTCTGACCGAGTTCCCAAGGCTCAAATCAGGAAATTTTGCGCCAATATCAAGGAAACCAAGGTCGGATTTATGGTAACTATAACCGTGAAGGTCATTATGTCCGAGATGGAAACTACAACCGCGACAACAACTTGAACCGGGGTAACTATGGTAACAGAAATGATAGGAATGAGCCCTATGTCCCTCCTCAAAATTGTGAAGTTACTCCTAGGGATGGTGGAGATAATATGGCACGAGTTAAGGATATGTTGCAAAAATGATGAGGAGGTTCGATGCTAATGATGAGCACATTAAAGAGTTAAGGAGTAATTTAGAGGGTATTGGGAAGAATGTCGATACACATACAATATTGATTAAGCAAATTAAGTTGCAAATGGCCCAATTATCTGCGACTTCGAACACACGGTAATCGGGCACTCTTCCTAGCAACACTGTCCAAAATTCAAAAAATGTTGGACATTGTATGGCAATCACTACTCGCGGTGGTAAGCAAACCATTGACCCACCTATGTCTTCTAATGAGAAAAAGGTGAGAAAAGATAATGATAAAGTTGTAGAGGTTAATAGTGAAATAGAAGATAACAGTGGAAAAGATAGTGAAGTGCCTACAAAGGTAATTCCCATGCCTAGACCCCCCTTTCCTCATAGATTAGTGAAAAAGACCGAGGATTGTAAATATCGGCGTTTTATAACAATTTTGAAGAAGCTTTCTATCAATGTCTAGAACAAATGCCCGATTATGCCAGTTTATGAAAGATCTGGTTACAAAGAAAAGATCGTTCACTTTAGAGGATGATAATAGAATGCAACATTGTAGTGCTATTGCTACAAGATCTCTTGTACAAAAAAAAAGATCCTGGTGCGTTCACTCTTTCTTGTACAGTCGGGTCATTAGATTTTGAGAAAGCATTATGTGATCTCAGGGCAAGCATAAATCTCATGCCCCTCTCGATTTACACGAAGTTGGGTTTGGGTGATCCAAATCCCATTACAATGCGGCTACTGATGGCCGATCGAATAGTAAAATATCCTATAGGGATACTCCACGATATGCTAGTCAAAGTGGAGTCGGTCATATTTCCGGATGATTTTTTTATTCTTAATTGTAAAGACGATTTTGAAGTGCCTATTATTCTTGGGAGGTCATTCCTTGCTACGGAAAGAGCCTTAGTTGATATGGAAAAGGGACAGATGAAATTTCGGTTGAACAATGAAGAAGCCACCTTCAACATTTGTAGGTCCATGAGGCAGAGTGGTGAGCTCCAATCGGTATCTGCTATATCCTACAAAGAATATTTGAAGAAGCACCATGACCTAAAAATTGAAAAACGAGAGTTTATTGTTGGGGATTTGGTGCTTTTATACAATTCTAGGTTGCGTTTGTTTCCGGACAAGCTCAAGTCCAAATGGATTGGCCCTTAGTTGATTACCCTACTATTCCATCATGGAGCAGTTGAGTTAGAAACAAGGGAGGGTGTGCAGTTTAAGGTAAATGAACAACACATAAAACTCTATTTTGGGCATGCTGAATCATTGAATGAAGTGATCGAGGCATACCTTCTTGATGAAGGCTAAGTAATCAAGTGTTTCTCAGTCGTGCCGCGATGTTAGATCAGGCGCTGATAGAGAGGCAACCCAATACTTATAGATTTTCTTTCTAGTAATAGTAGCATTTTCTACTAATGGGTTTTACAGTTGTAGGAACATCACCAGAAAATTCTGCAGAAAATCACTCTGCAACAGTCACTGACGGACACATCGACGGACCATCGAATGAGTTCGTCGTACCATGTACGTCTTTCAATTAATTTCAAAACCAGGGCACACGTGGTGGAACTAATGATGGACCGTCGCATATGCGACGGACCATCATTGGGGTATCGTTGCATCATTAATGAGCATACCCGACCCGAACCGACCCGGTTGGGGGTAATTGGTTACTTTTAAAAACCCCACCCCTTCATTTCACCCATTTCCCTCCCTTTGTAACTTCCAACTTCCTACCTCCCTTCTCTATCAACAAATCGTTTCCCCAATATCCCTAATTCCGGATATGTCCTTTCTACTGGATGGAGTCGGTTGTTGTGGTTCTTTTCTTTGTCACCAAGTAACTCCCTTGCTTGTTTTTCTCAAATTCTCAGGTATGTGTCTCTGATCTCTACCTATATACATTTTATTTTTGTTTTTTTAATTCGTATTAGCCTATTTCTTTTTGGTGGGTCTTCATGTTTTGATCCAGTGTTGTCTGACCTAGGTTAAGAATCCTTAAATTTCATTGTTAAAATTCTAGAAATAGGTGCTTTAGCATTGCTAGTTTGATAGGTATTTGGGTTAGACACATGTAGGTTAACATTAAAAATTCCATTTGAGTCATAGGGAATGATTGTGGCATCCTTAGGTCTATCACTGAATGTCAGAACGAGACCCCGATGACAGACTGTCGTACCCACGATGGACCGTCATACGGTCTATTCCAACATCCCCTGTACGTTTTCTTCAAGTGTTCACCGACGGATACATGCGACGGACCATCGTTCCCATGACGGTCTATCCTGCACAACCATTCTGGTTGTCAAAGACCCCTTTTCTAAGGGTCTTCTATTTTTTTAAGTGTCCTCTGATGGACATCTACGACGGTCCGTCCTGCACAACCGTTGTGACGTTCAGAGACCCATCTCCTGAGGGTCTCCATACTTTTTCTAATTGTCCTCTGACGGACATCAACGATGGACCGTCTTTACCATGACAGTCCGTCCTGTACAACCATTATGGTTGTCAGAGACCATTGCCCTATGAGTCTCCCACTTTTTCTAAGTGTCCTCTGACGGACATCTACGACGGACCATCACACCCTTGACGTTCCATCCTGCACAACCATTGTGACGGTCAGAGACCTCTCTCCTAAGGGTCTCCACGATGGACCGTCATTGATACGACGGTCCGTCCTGCTTATCCATCATACTTGTCAGAGACTTTCCCTCAGGGTATCCACATCAACATAGCTGAAGTAAGACATGGAGGACCCCATGACGGTCCATCGTACCCACGACGAGCCATCACCTGGTCTGCCGTGTTTCACTGTTACTGCAGAAAAGTCATTAAAACTTAGCTCTTATATTTATTTTGTGTCATTTATGCTCGTCTTGTTTTGTCCTTCTCGTACTAACATTGATTCTTTACAGGTATTATCTCTAATTGCACCAAAACATGATCGAGTTTACGCACGTGGGCATTCAAAGTCTGTTGCCCCACCTGCCCGCCTGGTTATAGGATCTTATGATGAGAGTGATCCTTAGTACGTGCCCCCAGTCACTGCCACTCCATCACGAGTTGCACGGGCTACCAGAGCTACGCCTAAAAAGGAGGCGTCCGGCGTAGTCACTGTCTCCCAGTCTGATGAGGAGCGCACACTGACCGGCACACCTTTTGAGTCAGCTACACATAAAGAAGTAGTGTCTGGATTCTTAGGAGTTTCGTGGTCGGAGGAAGCCTTAGGGTACGCAGATGTCCCTACTGCCACCATAGCTTCACAGTCTTCCTCGTCTGATAAGGCTGACAGTTCTGATTCCCATCTTGGCTCACTGACTCGTGCTCTTACCCCAGTTGCCGACCAGCCCAATCGGTGGTATGTCGACGGGACATATCAAGTTTAGTTAGATGCCAAGTTTCTGAATGATAAAAGAGTCATGACACGGACCCTTACAATGGAAAGGCTGGTCCTTACGGGTAGTCTGCCCACCATTCCAGAGATCCACAATCTCTTCACCAAACAACCACTGGAGTGGACAGCGCGTTCTTTGGGCCGTTATAGTGAGGAATTGGTCCGAGAGTTCTACGCATCTTACATTTCTACTCTCATATCACAGATAGATAGGTGGGATTCCCCTACCAAACAGGCCCCACTAGAGCATGTCCGAGTACGTGACATTTAGGACGATATCTCCCTGCTCACCATCCGCCAATATCTATACGGTGAGGATGTTGATGCCAACTAGACCTCTCTCACCGTCGAGTTCGACTATTGGTGGCAAATTTTAAAAGATGGACAATTCTTTCCTGACCCATCGCTGAGAGAAACCACCAAGAGGTGGATGGCCCTGCACTTGTCTATTGATGGAGAGGGTGCCAACTGGGTAACAGAGCCGAAGGGAGCCATAAAGAAGGATAATTTGACCTTCACGGCTAAGTTCTTATGGACGATTATCCGCCATTGACTTTTCCCCATGGCCTCTGATAATATAGTCACATGGGATCGTGTTGTTCTGATGGCGGCGATGATAGCCGGGTATGAGGTGGACATCGCTTGGCTTCTACAGGTGATAATGCACGAGAGGGTTTTCAAGGTCACAACTACTTACCCTTTTCCATGCATGATATTTTCCATATGCAGGTCCGTAGGTGTGCCCCTCTGGCACATTGATCATCTCAAGACTCTGCTAGGCACTATTGATATCGGCCTCATCAGGGATGAGGCCGATGAGTTGGCTTCACGGAGAGGGCTCCGTCCAGAGTTGCCTTCACTTGGTGAAAATCTGGCTGATACGGTAGCACATGCTCGCACGGCTATGCAGGCTGCTTCTAAAACCACCTACACTACCCCTGTCGAGTCTATCCCAGGTAGTAGCACTGCCCCGAGCTCCTCTTGCTCAGCCCATTTCCTCGCTCTGGTCCCGCTTGCTAGGTTCCAGAAACTAGAGGCACAGATGGCTACACTTCTGCATCACATCAAGCCTTGGATGCAGAGGTCTATTGCTGAGGCAGAAGAGCGCTAAGAGACTAAAATGGTCCAGCACACAGAGCAGAAGATCGTTGAGGTTCAACAGCGCTTGGACGCTTTTGAGTTGCAGGTGCTATCCCGGCCAGCTCCTCACGTGGACGTGTCGACCCTTCAGGTTGCGATCGAGAGTCATCGAGCGGACATTGATATGATCCTAGAGGCTAGGGTGCTAGAGTCTGAGGCCCCTTCTTTAGAGCCTACTGAGGACACAGTGATGGCGGCATTATTCGCCACTTCTGAGATTTCACCACCTCCCCCTCGAGAGCATGCTAAGAGGCGTAAGGGTCGAGAGGAGGATGAGGCTAGAACACGGAAGAAGAAGCGCCATAAGATGGAGGCTGCGAGGAAAGCCTTACTTGCTAATGAGGAGGCACGTCGGATCAGGGCTGTAGAGTCAGCTGCTGGGGCATCTATCTCCAGAAATGTGGCGATAGCGGGAGGCACTACAGATAGTGTTGTTTCTGATGAGGACATTACTAAGAGTGTCCAGACTATAGATGTAGTGGGTTCTAAGGAACCAGACCCACCAGCTTGCTGATCGTCGGTGCTTTGCGCCCCAGGTATGCTTCACCTACCACTCTCGTACTTCAATTTTTTTATGCATTGGGGACAATTGCATGTCTTTTTGTTGGGGGGTGGGTAAATGGAAAGTGAGTGCTAGGGTGAAATCTGAGTAGCCCAATTCACTATCCTGTTTTTGTTCTTTTTCCCCAAGAGATTGATTATTTTTATTATTGAACCAGCATGTCTATATCTAGTGTACATAATATAACTCTGAAGCATGATGGCTAAAATTATATCCTGATGAAATGAAAATGATGTATGACAAGGCTTAGTAATTGATAAATGTGTGGCTCTAAGCATGACATAGAGATACACCACTGCATGACCCTAACTCTTAAATTAGAACTAGGTGTCTGATAATCTTGTAGAGTAATGAGATGTCAAGTGAGTGTGAGAAAGATCTGAATAGTCCACTATTTTTACAAAGCTAGAACTTGCCTAGTTAGTCCTGATAAAAGTAAGCTGTAATAGGCAATTAGATAAGGATCATAGGCCCTTCTTAAAAATAGCCCATTTTTAGCCTAAATAACAAACAAAATGAAATTAATCCTTCTTTGATCCAAATGATTTGAGCTTAAAGTAGACCTTTCTTTTGCACCCCAACTGATCTTTTCTAGGAATAATGTGTTGGCCCTGGTCACTCCTTGGACATGTGCACCTCAGCTTATGCCAATAGCATAAGTTGAGGGTGGTTAATGAAATAAACAACCTTTTTATGGCCCTAACCCAACTTTGAGTATTGTGTACTTTGAGTCATTGCAAAGCCATGAGTTGAGGGTGGCTATTGAGGAATTCTTTGGACAGTGGGGTTTAAAGATCAAAGAGAGAGAAAGAACAAAAGAAAAGTGACATAAGAACCAGTTGAAAGAAAAGTGAAACAAAAACATACAATAAATACAAGCAAGAAAATAAGAGAGTCACTTACAAAAATGAAGAAAGAAGGGAAAATAGTAAGGTGAAAGTATATGAGAAATTGGGTGAAATAAAATGATATAAAGTGGTATGTTTAGCCGATATGTCAAGGAGGGAAACAAGTCACTAAAGTATACCTAAATATACCCTACCTGACCCGGAGCCTATGTAACAAGCTAAGAAAGTCCTATCGTGATCCTAATAGTTGTATAGCGAACATAAAGCAGTGAAAATAACGGCAAGCTTATGGCAATATGTATGAATGAGTTGTTAATTTGTTATGAGAGTGAGTGTTGAAAATTAATCCTTATAATCAAACTGAAATCATTGTGTGATAAATGAGGATGTTGTTTTGAAGTGAGTACACTAGTTGCAATACCGGAAATATTAGCACCTCAGTGAGAAATTGAAGAGGATAGGTGTTAGTGCGTGGTGAGTCTGTGTCATGGTGTACTTCTACATAATTCATGCCTAATAATGATAACATGCATAAATATGATGAGACTGATCGGGATTGACAGCCAAATGATTGTGAATGCTAAAACATGGATACAATTGTACAAATATTTTTGTAGCGAGTATAGTTCGTCGCTTGAGGACAAACAACGAATTTAAGTTGAGGGTGTTGATATACCGTGGTTTCATGGTATTTTTAATGCTTTTTGATTAAGTTTAATACGTGTCCAAAAGTCTTTTTGTATTGATTTTTATGTAAGTTTCCCTTTATTTGTAGGAAATATGTCTAATGATGAACGCGAAAGTTTTTGAGAAAGAAATGCAGAAGAGTTACCACCTACGGAGCTTGTGACGGTCCGTAGGTGGCGTCGTAGTGAAGCTGCTGAAGGAAGATGGGGAAGTCTGATCAAGTGTGGGGTTATGAAGTGCATGACGTACCGTCATAGCAACGATGGTCCGTCGTGCTGGTTCGTCGTGATGATTAAAGAAGTAGTCCCAGTATCAAAATTCCAAGAAGTTTAAGTGTTATGAAACAGAGACCCTTGACGGACCATCGTGTTTGGAAAGGTCTGTCATACCTGCCGTCGAGGGTAATGAAGAAAGAATAACAAGGATTTTCAAAGTATTGAACAACGGAGGCCCCGTCACAAGGTCCGTTGACCCACCGCATTTTGACAGATTTTCAACAATGATAGTCCTTCTTTTATTAGGTTTTTTTTTGTAAATAGTTGTAAAAACCTCATTTTTGTGGTTAGACTTATTGTGGGTTAGACACTTTTGTGTTAGATTCTTTGTTAGTAGATTATTTTGGATATTAGATTATGGATTGTTACACTTTTCTCTGGAGTTGATTGTTGGGGATTTGGTCGATTAATCAAGTAAATTTCTGGATTTTATTCTTTCTCATTGAAGTAAGTTCATGAATTCTTATATTATATATATGAATATTGCGATTATGACTATGGGTAACTAAAATCCATAACTAGGGGTGTGGGAACCATAGGCGAATAATGAGGTAAAACCTAACTAAAATAACAGTTCTAGAATAGTGTCTTGCATGTATTGATAATCTTTCGTTTAGAAGTCTTTTTAACGGATGACCAATGTTAGAACTCGCCTTAATGCTACTTGCCGGACAAAGGAGATAGATAATGGGAAAAAAATTATCAACATAGATTTAGTGTATACTATCTAATAGGCTAGTATTGATTGGTAGGAGGTAATAACTTAGTCAAATATTGAATACAATGCTTAATATGAGGTGAAGGTAAGGGTTAGTATACTAACACACGTAGGTGGACCAAGGTGCGAAGTGAAATTTTCTAGATGTCGGACCAAGGATTTACAAATACATAACTTATCACTTTGCATGCAAGATACTAGAAAAGAATTGTTATAGTTAGAATTATCAAGTTAGGAACCTGTGGGGAACATGTAAACCTAGTTACTTTTATTTATTGATTACTCTCCAACATTTGAATCTGTTAGTTGTCTACTTTAATTTAGTTAGTTATTTTAATTCATTTAGAAATAACAACCCCCCTTTTATTGTCTTTGTTTTCTAAGGAAATAATTGACTAAATAATAGTAATAATAGATTGAAGTTAAGTCTAAACTAATTTCCTCGTGGGAACGATCCAACCTCATTAGTTGGGTTCTTTACTTGATACGATCCCTTTACTACTTATTTGAGAAATAAATTTGAGCTTTATCACCTACACCGAAGAAAGGCGTACTTGCCAAGGTAGTACCAAAACATGAACATAGAAACCACATGGATCCACTAGCTAGTATTCCTATGGGGGCAACATAGATCAAGAACTAGGAGATATAGTTGGGATCATCTTTATGCTACATGTATTATAATATCTAATATGAAAGTAAGTTAGTCATCCTACCTCCCCTATGTGGGGAGGGACACTCTGAACTCTAGTTCACTCGTTGCAAAGCTAGTGTTCCTTGTGAAATGTCTTTAATGTCTTTATTAATCATCATAGCTTAATGTGGGTCATAGGTCTAACCCTTGTATAAACATTATCATCATCATCATAGCTCAATAAGAATTGCATGAGTATAATCCTTTCAGTAAAATCCATACATGTGAGGTTAGCACATTTACATATAACTTCATAATAATGAACATCTGTAATAATCATCTTCCTTATAACATTTACATCTTATCCAACGTCTCACAAACAATAGTCAAGACATTTCAATTTAACATCATACCACACCTAAAAAACCTAATACAAGTCTTACTCCAATACAACATCATGACTTATTCACAATTAACCATAATTAAAGTAAATAATAGGGATCATAAGACTTACCAAGTCTCCTACATAATTCATCATCAGGGTCTTACCATAAACCCTTTAACTCAACACGATTAGGGTAGAGTATCATCATATAACCATAACCAACATGGTAAATGGGCTAATTGAATCACCGCATCACCCTCTAACACTAACTCATAGCTTAAGTCAATAGACATAGATCAAAGTCATAATCTAGATCAATTACTCAAGAACTAGAATGATAGGAATATAATTCATACTGATATATTCATAATTTATACAATATAATCATTAAGTACTAATTTAGAAAATAACCAATTCAATTGAACCAAGATTACACAATTCATATCAATATCATAAGCTAGAATTAAGGGAAATAGCACATCTTTGACAAACTATACGAATCCATAAATATATAATATAATTGAGTTAAAATACATGTTAATATATTCATAATATCCTATATAAATCACAAACACATCAATTTAGAAGGTCAATTTCGTGATTTGAAAAGACCTACATGAAAACTCAATTTTTAAAATCAATTCTGATGGAACCCTTTGAATAAAGATGTCTCAAAGGTGAAAGAGATCTCATACCTTACTAATTGATGAATATTGATGGAGAAACTTTACCCTTTGAATCCCTTAAACCCACCCCTATCTTGTTCTTCAATGGAGTTCTTCAACTAGAGAGAGAAAGAAGAGAGTTTTGGATTTGTGAATTATGAGATTAGGTTAGTCTAATTTGGTTAGGAATTTATATAGGTTTTTAACAAACTTAATTAGACCTTACTTAACACCGAATTAACCTCCTAACTGAGACAACTAATCAAATGACTTAATGAAAATGTGCAGAAAAACCAGTCAACATAGATGACACCAGGATCGACAGATCATGGATCAATCGACAGCCAATGTGCACCTCTGTGCTGCATATTCGTCTATTAGTTCGACGACTATGCAAAATGAAACTTTCAGGATTTTTTCTATGAGACCATAGACGTGGTCATTGACACCACATCAGTTGACACATGCCCCATCGGTGCTACTAGTCTGTTCACATTGCCTTGGGCAGTCCTTTGACCCCAAAATGCAAGGTTCCTCCCTTTCTTGGTCCTTAGGGAGTCTTGCCCGGACGTTTTCACTATGAACAAACTCTAATACGTATTAATACCCCTTCCACCAATTTTCTTCATTTTCCGAAACCTAAATGCTAGTCAAATAGGCTAAGGCACGCTAGTATATCATCGAACTAGTTTCCGGATGTCATGGACATTTTTGGACTTTTAGACTTCCTTAATGTCTTCTATTCAATTAAATGGACCTGAAAACAGTGTCAAAACCTTTTGAAACTTATTTTAGGCTTTAGAACACGTCTTACATTTTTGAAGTGTTCATTAACGCTTGTTGTTGGTTTGTTGTTATGTATTCATTGTTCATTTAAAGTCATATAGTCATTAGGTGGTCATAATTTATCCTTTTAGTTATATATCTTAGTATAATACATTAAATCATATGTTCTTGAAGCCTTGGTATTGGGTAGATTATGACTATGGTTTTAGTGATTAAGACTATTGAAAAAGCATTTCTACTCGTCTTGTTGACTGGGATTACTTTTTCTCCTTCCGAGTCTGTAAAATCAGAATTTCGATCAAATCACACATTACAATATACTAGGCCATCTAATTCTTTAAGAGGTTATCTAAAAGATTCACAATATAGTAGCTAATCGAGTATCTCTATGTGTAAAAGCTCGTAATGAAGGACGTGATCTTGCTCGGGAAGGTAATGAGATTATTCGCGAGGCATGCAAATAGAGCCCAGAACTAGTTGTTGCTTGAGAGGTACTGAAAGAGATCGTATTTACTTTTGCACCAGTGGACATTTTGGGAGGCACGTAAGATTGGTCCGCTCCAAAAAGCTAAGTGTTTCGGTTCGCCCCCCCCCTATGTGGTTGGTCTTCTTAACAGTGTGCCTCCTTTCTCTTGATGGAATATGCTTTTCTTTTTGCCTACTACTTGAAAAGAGCTGATTCAATAAACAAGTCAAGCAGAAGGGAAGAGCGCCCCGAATCCTACTATCAAGAAAAAGGCTAAGATCACTTATTTAGCTTCTAGATCGTTAGGGATTGGATTCCTAAGAATAAGACCGGTAATGTCGTATACTACGACCGGAAAAAAGAATTGACCTCTAGAAAACTCATTTTTAAGGTCTCTTTATGACCTTAAGGACTCTTTTAATGTGGGTTAAAATCTCATGAAGGGAATGAATGCCTTAATGGAATGGAATCCAGGATCCAAGTGTATTAGTTTAAGGCAAGTATGAGTTCAACCCCTTTCTTATCGCGCTAGGATCGATAGTCATTTGACCTGAGGAAAGTGCGGTCAGATTCAGAATGCCCAATGTCTTGGTCTTTACCTTAGCTTTGAGGGACAAGCACCGCACCTAGGTAAGCGACATATAATTGAATTGATTCACTATTTCTTGGTTTCGTCCCGTCATTAATAACTTGATTATTTTTAGATAATAGTAAATAGAAACAACACTTGTAAGGAGTCCTATTTAAACAAAGAAATATAGGCCTGCCTGCCATCCACACCAGAACAAATAGATTTTTCCAAAAAAAACTGCTAGTGGATGAAGACCTCCTAACTGAAATGCATTAGTATATGAGTTGAATCTACGCTATAGTTCTTCTTGCATTAAATCAGTGATTTTTGGCTTACTTATTTTCGTTTTGTGTTGCATGTGAAATTCGTTTGATTTTGCTATGTACTGTTATCTTTCTTCTTGTATTGAGAGTATCCTAAAGACTCATATTCATTTATATCAATTTATTCCATGAAAATTGATTTACCGATCATGAGGTTGAAGGAATCAAAGAAAATCGGAGAGTTGAAGAAGTTGGGCTCAGAGGGACTACTTTTATCTTAAATTATTGTATGTTTTTTATTTTTGGGCCTAATCCTTTTGGTATTATTGTTTTTATGTTAGTTTAGAACAGGTACAATCGAAATGGACTTAACACCCAAAACAAAATGGGTCTAAACACCGGTCTAGGCGAATAAAAACCGGATTTGTGCCCAAATATCTCTTTCCCTCTCTTTTATTTTATTTCGTCTTTACTTGTTGTTAATTGTCACTAGCTTTAAGGTTTGAAAATTTCAAATCCCCCTCAAGACCCTATTTGTTTGAACGACTAGTTAAATCAACCAAGTATAAATAAACTAAAAAATAAAATTTTGCAAGTCAAATCTCACTTAGCTAGTAAATTAATTCTTCACTTTCAAACAAACTTTTAATTAATTTTTTATCTCAAAGTTAAGTCAGATATTTTATCCAAACAAATTTATTGTCAGATAACCGCAAGTAAGCAGGCGTCTTAGGTTCTTTCAAAACCTTTCAAAGAAGTTAATAAGAACTATCAAACCCCCCTAAAATTTTCATTAGATTTACTTTTTGATCTTTTGAAATAATAAGTTTCATTGATTTTCCTAAAATTAAGCGGTTACTATTAACAAGTCCTAAAAATTTAAATATTTTTCCATAAATAAAACAAAACCCTGTTTAAGCTAGATTTGCGAACAAAGTCAATTGTGTTCATAGTGTTGAGTTGTAATATACATATTGGGTAACCAATGTAATTAGGTGTTTTCAGTTAGGAAAGCATGTTAAATTGGGCACAGAGTATGAAGATCTTAACTAGAGGTGAAGCAAAAGTGTGGAAGCAAATGATGCATGTCTAGAATGACAAACTTGAAAGATATGCCAGTTCGCTTTGACTAAGCTTAAAAGAGTTGCAGGCCAGACTTTTGGTGCATTTTTCCAAACTATAAATACACTTGTTTTTATTATAGCGGAATATTTGTTTGGTATTTTTCTTGGAGGAAACTACTTTGAACACTTTTCTTTTGAAATATTAGGGTTCATCCTACACTTTTTAATTTTTCAAATTCTTATATGATTATTAAAGATTGAAACTAAGTGTGTCGAATTATGAATAGCTAACTCTCTTTATTTTAGGGCTATGACTACGAATGATTGCTTAAGTATCTAATGTACGGATGAATTATTTACAACTAGAAAATTACATTAATGTTTATTAATTACTATTTTGATTCTTGATAACCATTAGAATAAACTTATTGTCTTTTCGTAAACTCGGGAAATGAAAAGAAAGAAAGAACAAGCAAAACAAGGAGCATGATATTTCTTTGTACAGAGCTTAATTGATTTGTATCTAGGATATGGATGTACCTTGTTACCGTGGTTTGCTACAAAAGAAGAAGAAATCCTAATCTCCATAGTTCATTCAATCTATCCCCACTCAATGTGTAGTTAGATTGTCAAATGTGGTAAGTGATAAGGGGTTTAAAGATCATAATCATATTATTAACCTCGTTATCAACAATTTAATTACCATTAGAAGTCTATTTAGGAGACACTATGTGCAATATGGGCTCATTCATGAATTTAAGAATGTGCAAACATGTAACTATTTTTGAGCCCATACGTGTGTGTGTGTGTGTGTGTGTATGTATATATATATATATATATTGGGTGTTGTAGTTTTTTCGATTCCAAGATTAGGGAGAGAGAAGATTGGATATGAAAAGAATAAGAAAATTAATTGAAAGACGATTTATTCTTAGATCTAAATCATTAATTTAACACGAATTTTTTTGTTGATAGATATTTTGTGACTTATGTTTCTCATTAATTAGAGAAACTAAAAAGGTATGTTCGTCTATAAAATGTGTTTCTTTTAAAAAGCTTTATATCGGAGTTTGGAACCCCTTTTATTCAACATTCATGTATATATAAAATAGACCTACCGACCCAAAAGATTCAAAAACAATTAGAAAGAAAATGGCCCACACCCAAAAGAACCAACAAACCTTTGTATTCCGACCCTCAAACTTAGGGTTTCTAAATTTATCTCTCTTATTCCCTCCACCATGTCGCCCTAGGGAGATCCCTTCAAATCTAATTTCGATATCATTTTATTTTGGATCATCAACACATCTTTCTTGGGATGTCGAACACTTCATCTTTCAAAGCTCGGAGAGATTTGTATTATCTGATTGCTACTCCCTTTCCCTTCTTTTATGCATTATATCATTTTTTTTCTATTTTTCTAATCATAAATAGTTGTTGTTTTTGGTATTCAATTTTTTTTGAATGAAGCAATTTAGAGATGATGTATATAATATACTACCATTTAAGTGGTAAGTTTGGTGTTCCCGGGGAGAATTGTAAGCTCTATGTCCTATATTAATTTTTTATGTGTCTAGTTTTGTGTACATGATTATCGTATTTATTTTTTACTTTGGTCAAACCCAGAATTTATTTAAATGGTTCAGAATGTAACATAAACACTAATTTCATTTAAGAACATTAAAATTTGACTCAATACAACAATCGACCCCTTAAATTAAATTTAACATAAACACTCGAACAATAATTATATCCATTTATGTTGCGATAAAATTTATGTGAATAATTAAATGGGATAATTTTTTTTTTCATTGTGAACTTATCAACCAAACGGTGTTTGTGAATACGAACTGAAGTCTTACAAAAATCATAACATAATGATTATGTGTTTTGAAGCTCATTTTTTAATAGATTCTCTATCGAGTGTTCTACATAAAATTTATTGATAAATTTTACATTAAGCCTTACATGTCGACGTCTTTACCTACCACAAGATATTGCAATATGTGTTTCATCAGGAGTATCTAAATCTTAATTAAAGTAGATAGCTTGAGCTACTTAAGGACTATGATACGAGTGTTCTCTATCACCCCGATAAGGAAAATGTTGTGTAGGATGATCTTAGTCGATTTTTAATTGATAGTGTTGGTCATATAGAGGATGGTAAGAAGGAGTTGGTTTGAGATGTGTGTAGATTGGCCTGAATAGGTGTTTTATTGATAGAATCCTACAAAAGTGTTGTTAAAAAAATTTTTGAAGCATTTTTTTGTGGTTGATATGAAAGAAAAACAAGGTCTTGTTACCAAATTTGGAGGAATTGAAGGAAAAGGTTCGGAAAAATACTATAGTGGCTTTTCTCTAAAGGGGGAGATGGTGTACTTTTCTACCATGTTTGTTTTTATGATCCCAATGTATATAAATGGAGAGAACATATCTTATATGAATCCCATGGTTCGCGATATTTCATTTACCCGGGAGTCACCAAGAAATACGGTGACTTGCAGGAGGTCTTGGTGGAATGGGAAGAAAAATAATATTGTGAAATTTGTGACCAAGTTCATTAATTTGCATTAAGTGAAAGTTGAGCACTAATGACCGGGATGTTTTTCCCAATACATTAGTATACCTACTTGGAAGTTGAGTTATTTTAATATGGACTTCGTTGTTGGGTTACCTCTCACTCGACAGCAACATCGTTTTATTTATGTTATGGTAGATAGAATGAAAATATTTTGCTCATTTCATGTCTGTCAAGGTTTCTTATTTGGTTAACGACTATGCTAAGTTATACTTAAGGGAAATAGTTAGTTGGCATGCAGTTCCCTTATCCATTATCTTTGATCGTCGAACAAAATTCAATTCTCTGTTTTAGAAGTCTTTCCTAAAGGTTCTTAGTACTCGTGTTAATCTTAGCATGGTTTTTCATCCACAAACCAATAGCAAGCAGAATGTACTATTGAAACCTTGGAAGATTTGATGAGATCGTGTGTGATTGACTTTAAGGGTCATTGGGATGATCACTTTCTTTTAATTGAATTCTCATATATTAATATCTATCACTCAATTATTGGGATCGTTCAATTTGAGGTCTATATGGTAGGAGGTATATATATCCTACAGGCTTATTTAAAGTGGTTGAAGTTACTTTGATAGGTCTCGAGTTGGTACATCAGGCTATGGAGAAAGTTTGTCTTATTAGAGAAAGGTTGAAAACGATTAAAAGTCGATAAAAGTCCTATTATTAAGTAGAAGAATAGACCTTGAGTTTAAGGTTAAAGATTAGGCCTGCTTGAAATTTCACCCATGAAAGTGTAATGATATTTGAAATGAAAGGTGAGATTTTTCCAGTTATGTGGGCCCATATCAAATTTCTGAGGCACCTGGTAAGGTTACTTAAGAACTTGAATTGCCTAATGACTTTGCATTGGTGTATCCGTTTTTCCATTCCACAGTGAAAAAGTGTCTTGGTGAACCGAAATACCTGGTGCCATTAGATACTTTTGGAATAAAAGATAGCCTTTCCTATACGAAAGATCTAGTTGAGATTTGAGACTAGCAAGATTGAAAGTTGAGAAATAAGAAATTTCTTTTGTAAAGGTTCTTTGGAGGAATCCGTTAGTTGAGGGTGCTACTTGGGAGGTTGAGGACGATTTTATATCCCGTTATTCTCATATCTTTTCATTTGTCCCTACTCTAGCTTGAGGTATTTACTTCCTCTTGGCTTACGCTTTTGTTTTCATGTGTTTGAGAAATTCCCATGATTTCCTCATTTATGCATGTTCATGAGAAGCTTGATTTTTTATAAAAAGGAATTAAGTTGATTGATTTTTTCATGTTTATGTGGATTTGAGTATGAGTTTCATACAGACCATATGAAACGCTGTTCTCAAGATGATTTATCATGGAGTTGAAGTTTCCTCCTCGAGTATGTGCCATTTTGTGATTGTGCGCCTGTTGGCTGTTAGGTTTAAGTTCCCATTTTCTTTATAATGTTTTGAAACTCATTCATGGACTAATATTCCCAAAGGGATATACTTTAACACCTCAAATTCAAGAAAGTCTAGCAAGGGGGTCAAATGGGCAATTCACAAGGCAAAAAGTGGACCACGGGACCTTCCACAGAGCTCTAGATGGACAGTGAAGGGGATCACAGTATCATAGTGGGAACGTGGCAAGTACCCTGGACCTGCCCTTCAGGTGTCTCTCTTAGAGAGGCCTAGACGGCCCATGATGAGGATGATGGAACGTCGAATGGTTCATCCAGTGGGTCATCAGAAGGGGGCCTTCTCTCCTAGCCACTACTCCAGACAATGAACAACTAAATAGTTTGTGGTTCTCTTGACGGGTCATGAAGGTCTTTGTGGAGTTGTACAGGAGCTATCATGCAAAGACTCTGACGACCTGTTCAATGGGTCATGGTTCCCTTGACGGGCTGCAAAGGCTTGTATGTAGTGATTTTGTCAACTTTAATTGAAGGGCTTTTCGGTCTTTTTCCAATTGTTTTAATTCAATAGCTTGTCATTTAACCTTAACCAAAATACTTATATAAATATTTTTACCCCCAAATTCTCCCAATTCAAGTTATTCTCTCATTTTCCAAAAAGAAGAACAAGTTCATTGTCCTCAAATATTTCTCTCTCTACAAGAAGATGGAGTTATCTTAGTGTTTCAAGATTAAGTCTCCAATCCTACATTGCTTGTGGGCTTTGAAATATTAGGGTACATTCTACTCTTTTTCATCTTGCAAATTCTTATATGATTATTATGATTCAAACTATGTGAATCGAATTATGAATATCTAAATCTCTTTATTCTAGAGCTACGACTACAAATAATTACTTAAGTATTTAATGTATGGATGAAGTTTGTTGTCAAAAAAGAATTATTGTAATGTTCATTAAATACCATTTTGATGCTGGATTATCATTAGCATAAACATACTTCCTTTCTTGAACTCGACAGAAGAAGAGAAAGATATAACGTGCAACATAAGCAGCATGAACTTTCTTTGTACAAAACATGGATATATTTCGATGTAGGATATGGATATCCCTAGTTACTTGGTTACGAAACAAGAAGAAAACCTAATGCTCCATTGTTTATCAAATCTATCCCCACTCAACAGTGTAGTTAGATTATCCATTTTGGTACGTTCTAAGAGGTTCAGAGATCATAATCATATTATTAACTTTTTAAATAGTAATTGGATAACCATATGGAATTTATTGTTGAGATACTATGTAAATTTGGGTTTATTCATGATATAAGGTATAGAAACTTAAAATTTTGAGCTCATTCATGAACTTCAAAATGTGAACACATGGCACTAGTTTTGCGCCCATTTGTGTGTGTGTATTCAAATAATATTTTTTTGTCTCACCTCTTTATTTTTCAAACTTGAGTGTGTGTTGTAGTTTTTAATAGATCAAGAGTAGGAAAAGAGAATATAAGATATGAATAGAAGAAAAAATAAATTGAAAGAATATTTTACTCCTAGATCTAAATAATTATTTAACTCAACTTTTTTGTTGATAGATCTTTTGAGACTTTTTTTTCTTCTTCATCGAAAAACCTAAAAAAGTAACAATTCACCTTTCTCAAGTTCTCTGATGAAAAACAAACAAAAGTTTGAAAAGATATCTCAACAAAAAAAAGTGAAGTTAAATTAATGATTTAGATTTAAGAGTAAAATATTCATTCAATTCATTTTCTTCTTCTTTTCATATCTTATCTTGTCTTTCCCTACTCTTGCCTCACCTCTTTATTTCTCAAACTTGAGTGTGGGTGTAGTTTTTCAGAGTCCAAGAGTAGGGAAAGAGAAGATAATATATAAAACGAAGTAAGTAATGAATTGAAAGAATATTTTACTCCTAAATTTAAATAATTAATTTCACTCATGTTTTTTTGTTGATATATCTTTTCATACTTTTGTTTCTTCTTCATCGGAAAAACTCAAAAGGTAAGAACTCACCCTTTCAGGTTCTTATATGAACAAGTAACAAAAGTTTGACAAGATCTATCAATAGAAAAAAATGAAGTTAAATAATAATTTAGGTCGAGGAGTAAAATTTTATTTAAATTCATTTTTTTTCTTCTCTTGATATCTTATCTTCTATTTCCCTATTCTTGGACTCTGGAAAAAATACAACACACTCATGTTTGAGAATAAAGAAGGGAGAAAAAAATTAAGATTATGTAAACAAACAAACACAGACACACACACACACAAATATATATGGGCTCAAAATTAGTGACATGTGTGCACATTTTTGAAGTATATAAATTAGCACAAATTTATTTTCTTATGCCTCAGTTCATAAATGAGAAAAAATTAGGCATAGAGTCTCCTTAGTAGACTCCAAATAGTTATTAAATTACTGATTTACAAGGTTATTAGACTCCAAATGGTCATTAGATAAGACTAGTCTAATCTATTTCTGGAAAATGCAGAGGGCCCTGCAAACGCGGTGAAGGCATGGTGATCGCCGACAAGAGCAAACTGGGGTGTATGATAGCGGAAGGGAACCTCTACTGTTATCACCAAGAATGCAGCCATAAGGTTGTGTGGGCTCTATAAATGTGGTCCAAGGTTTACGAATGGATAGGCCATTTTGAATTTCACCAACTCATGCATAAAAGCTTGTTTTTTGAAAGTCCTAATCTCCACTAGTTATTCCAAATTCATTCTGTCTTTTGTGCATACGATTGACATATAGAACCCTACCAAATTAAATATTATGGAACCAATGGATAAGTTAAAATTTGTGTATAATGTTATCTCGATAAAAAGTGGATCCCACCGCAAAATCCATTTTAAGATAATATCTAGAGAGGATTTATGAATTAACCTAGAAGTCTTGGGATTTGCAAGAAGGTTGGTTCTTGACCAAACACAACATTATACAACTAACCACACAAATAAAATTCTTATCCAAGATCGTTTACTTAGAATGTTTACAAAAGTCAAACGTAGAACTTAACTTGAAATTTTGGGCTTGGGAAAGAAAAACCTCGGGGTACCAAATACCCCAATATGACCTGCTTTTTACTTTCCTAATTTGTAATTTCACATTTCTCATATTCTACTTAGGGACAAAAGGTTTTTAATTTTTAGGACTTAGGTTAGAAAATTCTTCAGTTCTGGAATTCTTGTTGGTCCTCTCGTTTCTCCAAATTCAAAACTCCAAAGTTTCTCTAATTTCCAAACTCAAACGACGGGATGACTAACCAATGAGTCACGATTTGACTATAGTAACTCAGGCGTTTGGCGAGGCGACGACTACTCCAGTCTCTCAGGCGAGGGTACAACTTGCAAGGTAACGACTAACTATGACACCTCAAGCCTAGAGCTTTTTTAATTGTTCCTTTCATCATCATTTATATCTATTTTCATTATTCAAACGAAGGAACAAAATATTTTCTTGTTAGTCAAGCTTCAGTTACTTTGAAAAAGTTCATATTGGTTTTTACTATAAGTGCCTATTCTAATAGTGTCTCTTATATGTGCTATAGCGGTTTGTTGTATAGTCGGATTGAGATATAAATTCACTGCATTTGTGTACTATATTCTTGTCTAATGGATGATATTTACGATTGTGGAGTTCATTTGTAGCAGCCGGTTTTGCATTGGTGCTAAATATCCTCCTTTAACTGTTATTTGTTGGTTGTTTAATAGGTTAACAAGATCAAATTTCAGAAGTTAAAAGCTCGACTTCTAGAGACTTTAAGTGTCACCTCTAACTAGAGATGTTGATGTTGAAGTTGGTGAAGTCGTTGTGCACAAAGAGAAATCTCTTGACCAATTGTCCAACTCCCCACAATGATCAAAATGTGATAAATATTTGCCCCAAAAAACAACCACCATGACATGATGTACCCAAATATGACCCACCTTTACCTTTACAGATGTAGGCATCACCCTCACTAAACTGATCACCCTATGAAGCTTGTAGTAAGGCCTAGAAAGGTCATCAATATTAACCCTTCTAAACAAGCTGGTGAATAGGACATGATATAGCCGCCCTCATGTCTGGACCGCTTGTCATTGTCCTCTTTGTCCCGAAGACCATGTTGCTCAATATTTTTGCATGCTCAACTAAATATAGTAAAAGAATATCCCGTTGAAGCCACACACAAAGTCTTAAAATGCAATTGGACTCTCAAACCTCAGATAAAACATAAAAATTTATCATAATTGGTAGTTATAAGGATAGTACACACTGGGAGAGCTCGCGGAACCTCATTTGGTGCTCATTATAGTCATGGAACCCTTATTTAATTTTTTTTAAAAAAAATCCTAGAGTCTACATTTAATGTTACAGGGGATAAACTTTTCAAAAAGGCCTCTAAAACTGACAGTGGAATTGGAGGAGACCCACCTAGCCTAGTCTCAATATTAGAAGACCAATATCGTTCGGCTTGCCCATCAAGATTATAAGTAATGAATTCAACTCCAAAGTATATTTCGCTCGCATGAAGTATTGAGAAACTCATGGGAATGGACCCTAGGTGGTACCAAAACCTAAGGAGCCTCTATTGCAAGCTGACATTGTGAGGCTGGCTTTGATAAAGTTATCGTTGTACTAGGGGCCTTATTAAATAACAACACCACCCGCATTGGAACCTACCAAATGATACCTATTAAATCTAGTCTATGAACATCACGAACAAATTATTTTTTATAATTTTTAACATGTGCAACCCTACTCACCAATAACCAATTAGAGAAGCCATAACTAGGCAGTAACCTACCGTTTGCACCACTTTCCATAATTTATATCGTCCCCAATGTTTCTTGGTTGGTGTTCTAGAGGGCACATGTCGATTTCAAGTTTGATTTGGTTTAGGCGTACAGTGATTAATTTAAGGTACTTGGTGTGTGGTTTCTCCCCCTTGATGCAAATTTTTTCATTGATCTAGAATCTATCCGACCCATATTTGATTCTTGGATAAAGTCCCTCGTCCACTATTTCCTGATAGGGTTGGTTAGAGTCTTTTGCATATCTACCGCCTTGTTAGAGGCCTTCAAATTTATTTCACCTTTGTTCGAGTCCTTGGTCTATCTTTTGCCTTAGTTAGAGTTTTTTCTTGCGTTGCTTGAGTCGTTTGCATATTTCTTGCCACATGAATCCCTTACCCAAGAGATCATGAAGCTGAAGACTGAACTCCACAAAGGTCAGCATTTAAGTCACAATAGAAATAAGATGATTTTCCGACTCAAGATGAATAGGAAAGTTAATATCACGCCATAGGAAAGGTAAGGTATGTCGGTAGGAACACATCCACAAATTAATGGACAATAGAAATCAACTCAACTGAAGGAACCACCCTTCTCACATCCCACATAATCTAAATAAGATAGGCAGCCACAAGCTGCTAATATATGAACCCAAGTAAAAGAGACAACTCCAACAGGTGTGCAACTACAAGATCCCTACCACGCCACTGAGGGAATGCGAGTTATGGCTAATGTAATGGTCTTAGAAATGTAATCCAAGATAACATAATAGGTAGATAACAAATTCATGCCCAATATTACATCAAAGTCAACCATATCAAGCAACATAAGCTAAACCTAAGTGTCACACTCTTGGATAGTCACCAAAAAAGATCAAAACCTTTAATCCACGAGCAAATACTAACCCACTAGGGTCGACACACACTAGGACACTTCCAAAGGCTCTTAACTCATACTCAAATGAGAATTATAATACATCGATACATATGAAAATGTGGAGCCAAGATTAAAGAAAGTTGAGGTTGGTTGTTGGCAAAAAATATATGCATGTGATAACTTTGATCGTTGCCTCAACCTTTTCCCTCCTAGGAGCTTCATACAGATAGGCCTAATTGGCTCTACCCCAAGCAACAACAAAACTACCAGGAACTACCTCCATATGGACAACCTTATGCACTGTCATAACCACCAAAACGGTCCTAACCCTAACCACACCTCTAACTAGAGATGTTGATGCTGAAGCGGATGAAGTAATCTTACATAAAGAGCACTCTATCGAACAATAGTCAAATTCCCCACAATCATAGAAACCTTGTAAAGATTTGCCAAAAAAGAACAACCACCATGACATGATGAACCCTAATGTGACCCACTATTCACCTAAATAATGTACACATCACCCTTACTAAATTGATCACCGTCTGAAGATTGTGGTGAGACATGGAAAGGTCATCTGGATTAACCCATCTGGACCCACTAGTTAGGCCTTCCAAAGTAGTTTTAATGGGACATGTTATATCTACCCTCATTCCTAGACCCCTTATCATTGTCCTCTTTGGCGTCTAGATGAAGTTTCTCAATATTTTTGGCATGCTTAACTATATTTACAAAAGAAAAACCCATTGAAACCATATACAAAGTCTTAATCTGCGATTGGAGTCTCAAACCTCAGATAAAGCACCAAACTCCATCATCATCCTTTGTAGGTAGAATGATAGTAACCTCATAGGAGAGCTTGTGGAACCTTATCTGATACTTTTCATAGTCATGGAGCCGTTCTCCACCTTTGAAAATAGATCCTAGAGTCTATATTTGACGCTAGAGGGGATATACCTAGCCAAATAGACCATAGAACACTCTTACAATGGAATTATGGGAGACCCAACTAGCCAAATCCAACATAAGAAGACTAATATTGTTTGTGTGGATCATCAAGCTGATAAGCAATGAATTTCACTCCTCTAAACTCTAAAAACCTAAATAATGTAGCTGCTCGCAGAAAGTAGTGACAAACTCATGGGCATGGATCCCCAGGTTGTACCTAATCTAAGGAACTTCTATTGCAAGCAGACCTTGTGAGGCTGGCGTCGGTGAAATTTCAGTTATAGATAGGGCCTTCTTGACAAATAACACAACCTTCATGGGAACCTACCAAACGACACCTATCCAATCTAGTCTATGAAAGTCACACACCAATTATTTCTTATAATTATCAACATCTGCCACCCTACTCATCGATGACTGACTTAAGATTTTCACTAACATTTCCTCATTAAGGCTTAGGGTCACTCTATATATATTGAACTTAGGAGTTGAAGTATTAGAGAAACCTTGATCGGAAAACCATTATCGGAATCTTGAATTACAATGTTCACCGGACCAAGAATGTGAAAAGTAACCATCAACGGTCTTTGACCTTTTTACTCCCTAGATCTTTCCTCAAGCTTTTCCTTTTTAATTTGTTGGCATGTGCCATCAAATGGAAAATATCCATTTCCTTATTATCATGGTGGTATGACATTCCATAACTACCATGTCGGATACATCGGAAACAAATTTTTTCATCCTTTCCATGGAATTGACAACCATAGTTTGAGAAAACTAAGCTAATTAAGTGGGCTTCAACGCAGACTTCTTTAAAGTAATATTTCCTTGACGAAGGTTAATCAACTCAAGTACCTTTTCCTCAAGCATCTCAAGGGGAGAGAAACTATCAAGCAAAGCAACCTTACACTTTTCCTAATCAAGGCTACCTTAATAAACTGCCTTCTTTTCCTTCTATTAGTTGAACAAAACTTGAGCGGCACCCTTAAGTTAATAAACATCCAATTTTCCTTTTTCAAATAGTGTCACTCCCGTGATCAATAAAATCTTGCACACATCCTAGTGGATATCTTGTGGATCTTCCTAAAGCTTGGAACAATAAAACTCCTAAGGAATCATTCTAGTGCAGTCTCTCCCTTTTGTTGCTGTTGTACCTTACTTTGGGTTCACGGGAACCATGATATTCCTATTGGCTTGAGCTAAAACATTAAAAGTTGCTCAAAGCTCTACATTAGTGACTTGTTTAGTAAAAGGATTGGCTAGAATTTAATAAGCTTCTTGTTCCACATTTTCATCCACATTTATTCTAAAGTATACTCTTCCAGGGACATATCCTAAAAAGCATCTGATAAGGATTAAGAAAGAGACTTATAGAATTACACTCTATCACATGACTTTATTATAATGAATGAAGTGGAATTTCCTAAATATATTATATCTTCCGATTCATTAATGTTGCATGTCTCACTCATGAACAAGGCTATACTGGATGTGGCTTGTAAGATATCCTAGGGCCTTTCTAAACATTTTGTTTGGGATACCAAGTTTGTCACACCCCAAAGTATACTCTAAGTGTAACATGGCATATAGAACCCTGAAAGGCCCTACACAAGCTACTTAGCATACATAATAGAAGATAATAGGAACAAAGAGAGTTCAAAATACCATTTTTTTTATCATAAAATAGTTTGACAAAGACAAAATCTAGCATTGTCTCAACTAGACATCTAATAAATCAATAGAGGTTATTGGGATGTAATCAATACACCACGTACAATGTCCAAAAACTAAAATAAAGAAAATCAATAAAATTTTCTTGGTCCCGGAGCATGAGCACTCACCAATCTTCGAATAAAAAAGGAGATCGACTAGCAACAAATATGCGACGTACTAAGTATGATAACAATGCATAAACAATATGAAATCATGCTGAAAAGGACTTTAGAATAGATTGTATGACGAAGATAAGGGATAAGATTCAAGATTAGAAAACACAAGTCATAATCATGGTCAATAGAAGCTTAACATATTAAAAAAACTAGGTGAGATATTTTGAAAGTAACCTAATCCATTATTGTAAGATGTTTTCCATTAACCGACATAGACTATGATCTAAAACAGTGAATCAGGTGTCTATTCAATACCAAAAAGATATTTCTTACTTGCCAAGGTAAGAATTATAAACTGCTATATTACGTAGATCAACTAGCTTTGTCACATAAGACATATACTATAGGGGGTATGTAGTTTTGGTCAAGGAGATTAGTACTAGAGATCTTAGAACTTTTTATGGTCTATACTGGTCAACTGTATACAAAGTACTAGATCCTAAATTAAAGAAAACTTTTAATGAGAGTGATCTACGCTGCATAGAACCTTGTAAGGTTCGTAGACCACATTCGTAGAGCTTAACTATGACCCTAAAACGTCATTAAGTTTGGGACCTTTCTACGAAATCTATCTACGACCCATAAAAGTTTTGACAGGAACACGCTAGTAACCTGTTGAATGAGATACTAAACATGATTTTCCAAAAACTTAACAAACTTTATACGGATGTCTTCTATGGTACGTAGAAGTTCCTACGACCCGTAGACTGTACCCGTCGAGCACAAATGTGTTCTTTTCCTTTTCAAAAATCTGAGGTGATGCAAATCCAGTTTATATGACACATATAAAAGAGATTTCCTACTTTACAACGTAAGGACAATAAACTTCGAGCATACATGGATCTACAAGCTAATATATCCTAAGAGTAAGGTAGTTTGGGACATGTAGATTCCTAATAGAGACCCAACCTCTACTAATGGGAGAGTCTCTTTCTCGATTTCCTCTCAGTTCTATGTAATATCTTACAGAATAGTCATTAATAATATTCATCTCATCATCCATGGAAAAGAACAATTAAGCTACCAATCCAAGCTTAATTTATTTGGAATAGATTCTTAAATCTTGATTTAATTTAGTTGAGAAAATATTTCAACCTTATGAATCCATATTTGAGAAAACATTTAAAAATCTCATTGATACTTCCATTTTAAAGCAACCTGAAGTCATATAAATCAATTTCGTAAAAGCATGCATATATTTATAAATTATAGCTTATAGTTTATTTGGTAATTGAAACTCACTACAAAAGCCAAACAGGCTTGACCACCTGTTTCTCCAAACAAAAATAGACAGAATCAGAAAAAACAACTCTTTACATAAGCCTCACTACAAAAAACAGTCTCCTTTTATAGTTGTTATGTATAAGCTATTTATATTGTATCAGTATTCGTCATGGTAGGGGGTTCAGTGTATCTTGGGTTGTCTGCCAATGTTTTATGTTGGTTCCCAGCAATAGATGCATATGGCTATGTCTTTTTACACTCGTTCTACTTGGAATCTACCTACTTGGAATAGAACCTGATTATGTTCCCTCGTAATTGTAGACACAACCATAGAAAACAGACATCTTCTTATATCACTTCTACTAGACTTCTTTTTTGCCCATGAACATGTCCATTATATCTATTCATGCCAGTTACAAATGGTTTAAAGTATGTGCAACATGCTATAGATCCTTTGCCATAACGCGTATGTAATAGGACAATTAAATAACAAATTATCTAACGTTTCATCAGTAAGACCACAAAAGGGAAAAAGTGTGTGGGGGGGGGGGAGGGACCTACACCCCAAATTTTTGTATTCTTTCAACTGTGGCAAATCTTCATTGAAGTTCTAGCTAAAGTATTAACTTGTGCCTTAGGAAAATGTACTTCTACAGATATATACTCTTCCATGGAAACTTTTGGATGAATAGGGAGTGATATTTTATATGTCATCTTTTTTAAAAACTTTGCTTAACCAACATTGCAAGTAATCTAGTATGTAAGTCCCTTTTTATACCAGCTACCCGCATTATGTACTTTCTTGTAGTAATAGGGCACGTGTCCATGCATTAACTCATTGGGAGGATGAACACCTGTGCCAGGTATGTTTGGACTCAAAAAAGCACAATTTATGCTTAGTAAGATTCTTGTCTAGCTCAAGAATTTACAGCAACATTTCCAGATCTACGATATATTCAGATACACATCAACATACTTGAAACATAAATACCTCTTACAAAAGAAAAGAAGAAGATGATAGTAAAGGAACAATAAATTACAAACTAACTATGTGACTTAAAGGACCTCTAAAAATTAATTACAAACTAACCCTGTGAATTAAAGAACCTATAACAGTAATTCGGGGAGAACCAGACCGTAACTTTCTCATTATTGAACAATAATTTATGTCCTTTCATTTAAAACTATTGTGCATAGCGTATGTATTTCATAATGATGTCAATGTTATTCTAAAGATAAGTATTTTTGTGAAGACATTTTAAGAAGTTTCTTATTTTGAGAGAGAGCATTCTCTGTTATTCTCAATATATTTCTCTGTTTGTAGCAATGACATCATTGCTTCAGCAGTAAAAGGATAACTGAATTCCCATTGTGATGGATTTTCAAGTGGACTGGACAACGAACTTATACTCTTGTATATGTCCTACTCGAGTATAAATTTCATTAGTTTCTTTTTGATAATAATCTAGTTTGTTTCTTTTAGAATAAAAAATAGCTACGAACTAAGACAAATCTTTGTTTATGCAAGAAGCAGCACGAATGCAGCAAATCGAGCTAAGTTTAAGATGCTTCATCATATTGATAGTAAGCTTATTGGAGATATTATTTTTCAAAAGGTACTAGCTTACGACTTTTTCATGAATGAAATATTTATGAGGTTTGTCTTATTACATGTTTGACATTGATGTAAAGAGGGGGAAAGCTAAAAATCCAACAGATTTGGACACTATTTTCTTTAGGACGCGTAAGAAAGATAACAAGCTTGTTGAAGCTGAAGTAATCATGTGTTTGATAAATTGAATATGTTTATTACTTGAAATTGTTATGTACTTTTAAAGAGAAACAATTTTTTACATAATTTTTAGGCTCAACTCAAGGAAATGGTTAGAGCCGATCCGTGTCTACCTAGAATAGATTGTTGTAAAGTGTTGTGGACATCAAACTCGTAGCGATGTATTTGAATTTGAGGGTGGAGTAAAGGCGAAAGACTTGAAAGGTTGAACTTCTTCGAAGTCTTAATTATTTTCTGAGCTCTGTTCAACTCTAGAGGATAGCAAATGCTTGAATGAGGAAAACAAATCCTTGAATGAGGAAAATGAATTCTTTAACCATTGCTTGTCTAGATAGGAAAATGCGTTGAAAGAAATAAGAAAATGAAGAAACTATTTGCTGCTCAACAATAACATATTCAACCTACAATATCTCGTGTTTCAACTTAATAAGCTCTACTTTTTGGTAATGACCAAGTAAGCAGCATGATACAGGACTATTTAGTTTATTTGCAGAAAATCATTTTCTACTATGGCTAATTCTAAAAAAAAATTATGGTAACTAATCTTTTCCATCTAGAAATAGTACCTAGAATCGTTTGAATCCACTTTCATCTCTACTTGCTTTCGTATTCTTATTGTCTATGATCTTAAATAAGAACTAGCTAATACTAAATCAAATAGAAAAATAGAAATTGACCTTTGAAAGTAGAAACTGAGCTCACGTCAGCTGATTGTTATATGTTTTCAGAATGTATGTATAGTTAAGTAGCGTGATGTTATGACAGAAGATTCAATGTAGGATACCTGATTTGTTTGTTTACTGTTGTTTGGGATTCATTGAAAGTGTTCTTAGTCATAGTTCCTTTATTGTATGATATTGGGTTTTCAAGATGTGAAATTTGTATGATCTCTTAGATTCGCCAAAGTTGCTACTTTCGTTCTTCATCTATTTTTGTGAAATACGGCTGCTCATGTATATATGCAGTTGATGTTTTTTTTTTTGCAAAAATAACACTTCGATCTGAGTTCAATTTCTGTTATTCTCTCAATGGTGCTTGGATCTCACTTTTGACATGTCCTTATTCATATGAAAGAACACTCGTCGAGACATTTTCATTGGTTTGTCATGGGCATAACTCTTTTGGTATTACGAATTATTCTCCACTTCACAATTGCTATTACTTCATATAAGCGATTATACACCTTCAGTTATTTCTATGCAACCTCAAAAGCAGCCGTGTTAGTGTAGTTTGATTTCTTCATTGTGGTTGACTTTTTGAACTGGAAGTACCTATTACATTCACTAGAGTGGATTGGTATGAATGCCATGCTTTTTTTATGTGGGAACTCTCCTTTTTGTCATCTTTGTTGATATATTGTTTTGGGCTATTGTTGCCAGCCTACTTAATCGATTAGGCATATATTTGAAGCTTTAGTTCGGTAAAATTCAAATCTTTTGATTGTTTATTATATAAGATTAGATGTAGCATTTTACTTGAAACTAGAAAGAGCTTCATTTAGTCATGGGTATCACTTTGATATCTCTGTGAGAACAAGTGACTAAGAAGTTCAATGGATCTTTCACACCAAATGAACAATACACATTTAATTGGTTTTTCTAGATTGTAAAAAAAAAAGAGATCCACAACTTATGATGGACGAGTTTCCTTCAAGCTAACATTATTTGAGGGAACTTGATAACAAAGAAGCTCATAATTCTTACTTAATTAAAATTATCTGCACAACTACAGATAAGTGTCTTTCTCTATTTGTTAATTTCTGAATTGCCGCCTTTTTGACAACTACTTTATATGTTCAATTTTCCACACACAAAAAGTATTTCAATTCATGGTAAATGCATCTCAATAATTTTCTAATTGATTTTTCTTATGTTCCGCAACTTTTGAGGATATTTCTAGATAAAACGTGGTGAAGTTTTAAAAACTTTTGGGGTTAGTGATCTATCCAATTCTTGCATAAATTTGATATGTATACCAAAAGTTATTTATCGTTTTTCAAAATTTTGAACTTGCAGATTTTGAAGGTTGAAATTTCAAGTCAAGGTTCAAGCTTAGAACAAATGGACAAGCTTGTTATTAGTTTGCAATGAACTTTATGCAAAACTAAATAATACATAGTCTAACTCGGATGTGGCTAAGTTTTTTGAAGAACATATTAAGACAACATCATGGGATGTTGACCAATTTTTGATTAATCGTACTCTTAATCTCTATCTGCTTGTTTCTGTATCACTATATCTTCTTTTTTAATCGAAAGTTTTAGTTAAAATTTAGAATTTGTTGAAGGATTTTTTTTGGTGACGTCAATTGATATAGGACATAGATGGCCAATCTAGGACCATAAATTTCTTGTCTCTAATGAATAAGCAGGACTAGAAGTGTTTCTTATCTCTAAAGAATAATCTAGGACTAGAAATAAATCTCGTCTCTATGAAGAATCAACGACCAGATTATTCTTATTTCTAAACATACTTAAGGACCTGGTCATACTCATATCTAAAAGTATTCAACGACCATGACAATATCATTGCTAAAGCGAATCATGGAACATGTTGTTCTTGTCTCTAACGATTACTAAGACCAATTATTCATGGTCGCTACAAATATTTAACGACTTGAATATATATTTTTCCAAGTCTGTTTGAGAGTAAATATGTAGTCTCTAAAAAGATTTAAGAACTATATTTTCCCTGTCTCAACTACAATTTAAGGACCTGAACTTTGTTCACGTTGCAGAAGATCTATAGTGATGAAGAGAGTTGCAATGAGTGGTGATCAATATTTTTTTGTCTCAAATTTAATTTGATACCAAATTTAAATCGTCTTCCTTAGAGTCTATTTTTCTTTTAGTGCACCCCAAGAATTCCTCCTCAAAACAAACCTAAATCGCACGTGGTGCATCTTCATCTCTACTCTCTTTTCACTAATCAAACAAAGTTCTACGAACAACCTTGAGTTATTAATAAGCATATAGCTTAACTCTTTCACTTTTTACAACAGGCATCATCTCAAACACCTTTTTCAGTTCTTCAATGAAGTTTTCTTGATCCTCTATAGTGCTCGAACTAATGAACCTTTGGGGATTCATCCTCAGGAACTCATGAATCCTCAGTTTTAGGCAATTCTTGTCGAGCTATGCTTTTCTTAGAAACCTGGTTAGCCACAGCCTGACTCAGCATCCAAATTGTCTCTCTAATTCCGCATTAGTAACTACTCTCTCGGGTTGCACATTAGGCGCATTAGATACCCCTTGTTCCTTTATGTTCCTCTAAGCTGTAAGACCCTTTTATTCCTCTCTGCAAAGGCATGATTATCTGAAAGTACGCGCAAGCACGAGTTAGAGAGACACTTTGTAGAGATAAACTCTAACGCACGAAAGGAATATTAAAGAAATGAGGAATTTCCAAAATATTAGTCTCCAAATTATTGATGAGGCACACTTCACACCGCTAACTAGTATTTTACAGACATTGCTTCATAGACTCCCTAGTACTCTTGAACTTTGTGTTGTGATATCAAGTTTTTCATATCCCTAGGCTACATCCTGGTTGTGATCGGCACACGAAGACCAAATCTGGCTTCGAGCGGACCCTTGGCCTATCTTACTTAACTCTACAGTAGAAAATAATCATTAAAATAAACTAAATTAAAAGCATGTGATAACAGAGAATGTTTTTAAAAAACTAAAACATTCAAACCTGGCAAAATCTGGAAACCAAAGTCTTAACAATACGAGATAATACTGAAAAGACTCAAAGCACTGACATCTAACTGTATATTTATGAAGCCTCTACTACTGGATGGATTTTTTGACTAACTGCACAACATTCTAATGAACTAATCTACAAATCAAGTAAAAGAGTCCTCTCGAATGCAAAGAGGATACCAACTGACTCTAGATTGCTCAACTCGATCAACGGAGCGCTGGATGCCAATATTCGTTTTACCTGTGTCTACATCATTCGTATAGAACCTGAACTAGTAAGTGGAGCCACAAGTCTATTCTAACAAAGGACTGAATGAATCATATAAAAAGTATAACCCTTTTCTACCTTTGGTGGCTACATTCTTTCTTGGGGCAGGTAGTTATTTGAAATCTCCCCCATATCAGTGCTCAATAATACTACCAAAATATCATTATATTATCTCTTTTGATTTTAAAACATGCTTACTTCTCTATTTTGAAATTAATTCTCAAAATATAGCTCAAAGGCTACCTTAGAAATCTATGGTTCCAAGCTTGCTTCATTTAGAAAACTATTACTCTTTTCTAAAAACTAGCTCTATTCTAAAAACTAGCCTGAAGGATCTTTGGAATCTAAGTTTCCATTATTATACTAATATGAAGACATTTTATACTTATTTGGGAATACATAGTACACATATACTTCTTTGAAGAAAAGATTTCACTTTACTCTGAACGGAACTCAAACTTAAATCTTGAAAACGAAGTTAAAACGTTTGTAAAAGACTTATGAAACTTGAAATGAACTTCTTCTCCTTTTATTTAATATTTAATCATCTTGATCATTAAGTCTTAAAACACAGTTAAAACCATTTATAAAAGACTTCTTTAAAGGACTGTAACAACTTTCTAGACTTGGCTCTTAAATATCCTCGAATTTAAGGTTGAAATTCATGTTTACGGGCTATTTCTATATGTTTAAAAGTAACTTAGAGTAGTAAGAATCATTATGAAGTGTTTAAACACTTTAGGAAGGCTTAATCGGGCTGAAGTACGAAAACTAGGTGAAAAGTGCCGTTTCAGGAGCATTTGGGGCGTGTCGTGCCCCCCAAATTTCAATGGTGACATTTGGGCGCACAGAAGGTGTGCCGTCCCTTTCACATCTCGAGACCACCTCCTAGAAGATATGTCACTCTCAGGGCACAACTTGAGTACTTGACCTCTCAGAGGTCTTATACAAGCTCTTTCGTATCGTTCATCTTATATAAAAATATGAAAAGTAGTGCATAATTACATCATTTCACAAACATTTGCGTAGTCTTTAAAATATCTTTCATATAAAAATCATAGGAAATACTAAGTCTCAATTCATCAAATATTATACACAAGATTACTTTTGGACACGACCCATACACAATAAAAATATAGTACTACTTAGTCTATTACAATACTTTGATAAAGGAAATAAAAGACATCTATGTCATCGAGTCAATTGAGAACATACTTCAACTTTCTTGAACGATCTTTTAATTAAATCTTAGGTCTCCAAAAGCACCTTCACCTACGAATCACTTTAGAGATAGATAAAATCATGGAATTTGTACCACCACATGTACTAAGTATGACATAATGCATAAAATCATGAAAACGGACATTTATTTGAAATATGCATCTTTTTCATTTAAATATTATAATATAATCATAATAACAACATTTAACACCTTTGAAACACATAAGAAATCACTTAATCAATTTATGATATTTTTCGGAACAACTTCACAGTTAACAAATTCAATGTACAGTGAACTTCTTCACTATTACAGTGAAGTTTCTTAACATCACTTTAGACACCTTCTAGCTTTTAATCCCCTCAGTAAAAGCTATCCAAAAGCTCACATAAGTAAGACAAATTGAGACCAACCATACAACACCTAAACGATCCTTATGACCACCTATAATGAGATCAACACACACTTACAAGACACCAAACTTATGAACATGAGATCCTTCTACAAAAAGTGATTCTAAGTCTCACTTGAGTGAGTTGTGAAGAGACCACTTATACAATCCCTTACACACACCCTTAAGATATCCTATTGACTACCTAAGATAGAATCCTTCTCATTAAATATGACAACATATAGATGGTGTGAAATTCTCCTTCCAAAGGCAATTAAAAGACTTACTTAAGTAAATCGAGAAGATAAGGTCCATGATTGACCTATTCAAGATTACCTAAATAATCTTTAAGACTACCTAAGGATGAGATGATGTCTACATAATCATCCATCTTGCCTAACTAGAGTTATTGATCTTAAGACTGATCTAGGTAAGACACAAAGTGATCATTCCTATGCCCCCTTCACACCTTAACTATACAACTCTTAACTACTCTAGATAAGTACTTATTCATTTAACATGCTTTATTAACTTAAGATTACATTCATTAGTTCATTTAAGACTCATTCATCGCATAAGGACATTCAAGTAAGGGTCTTGGACAATACCTAGGGACTCTAACTAACACTTTCAAAGCCTATGGTGTAATGTCTAGATAGCATACCATACAATCACTTAGACTTTATACAACTTCTCTAATGCTGGTAGGTATCCCTTATGATGAGAACAGGCAATAACCGACATAGACCATATTAGCTAAACATGGAATCCAGAGTTCTAAACTACTCTGATGAGGGTGTTCTACTTGCCAAGGGTAGAACTAGGACACATCCCATGTAGTCACATGGTTAAGGTATATGACGGACTTTGATGTACTCTAGTCTCATTTTGAAGTAGAGCTACATTGTACTGTAGTATCCTTCTCAAGTAGAGCTACTTCCCATAACATACTCACTCGGTGTTAGCCTTTGTTCTCATAACGTTATTTACATTAAAATTTCATACAAAGGGGTTCCATATCATGTTCATAACCCAATCACATTTACCCTATCGCAGAGGTCCTCTAAGGCTACCTTACAATGGGAACAAAGATACATCATTATGAAATTCCTAAGGATGATATGATGTTGTTCTGGCGAATCAACCCTAAGTCCATCATTCATTATAAGAAGGATACCACTACGACTTTTGATTTCAAAGTTCATAAACATGCCACTAGGTTTAAGGTTCCACGTACAAGACCTTCTTAACATCATTTAAGGTCTCACATATAATTCATTCATGCATGAAATGGGTACACCGATCTTACCTATTCAAGACATCTCATATTCACATATCATTCATAGATGTATCAAGTACGGGACACTAGTCTACAAGAACAAGACACAACATTCTTTACTTTATTACATATAGTACATCATTATTTGAAGAACTTAGGAATGACCCTTATCATATTTATGTCATCCTATACATTACTAGAACATTATCAATATAACATTTATAGACTCATATATTCAAGTAGGAAGAATCATGCATAAACTCTAAAACTACACTTATAATCATATAGTCATAGTCTAACATGATCAACTATTATCAATAAAAGAACATTTAGTTTCACATTAATCACATGTACATAGATATGATCATTATTCACATAAATAAACTATAGAAATCATCATAGTACTTTGAGTAGTGCCGACAATGCCATGATCATCATAATACATAAAATAACATCGACAAGGCCACATCAATCACATAGCACCGCCACAATAAGTGGACCACACGAATCAAAACATAATTAAAGTCTAATTAACATAAAATAAATATAATTAGGCAGCGTACCACCAATCCCTTCTCACCACTTCAATCCTTGGCAAAATTATCTAATTAAATACTAGAAGGCTCTTACCCATGTCCATGAACATCAATTCAATATAAAAACTATCATACTCAATGAATATAGGTCATTTAAATATAGATTTATTAATCTAATACAACCTATACATAAGTTGAATACAATTCATATATAATTCAATAGACCATAGAAAATGACACTAGAATTCATAAGCATTAAGACAATATCAAGTAACCCATAAAGTAGTCAAAAACTAGGGGCATCAATTACACGGGTTTATAGGTTCATTGATTTAAAATAATATAATTAACAACAATTAAATCAATATTTAGGTCTTTAGAACCTTTAATGCAAGAACCCATTGATTGATCATAAAATTAGACAAGTTCATCTTTGAAAACTTAAGAAAACTCTTTGAATGTAGAGATCCTTGATGAATAGAGTTTCAAGGATCAAAAACCATACATCAATCATGATAATAAACCAATTTGATGAATAATCACCACTGAAATCTCCAATCCAAGCCCTTCCTTGAGTTTTGTTTCCCATGGAGTTCTACAGAATTTCTTAGGGAATTTGGATTTTGATTGTGAAGAATGAATTTTTCTAAGGGTTAAAGGCTTATAAACATGTTTAAAATACCCAAATTACCCTTTAGGAACCCCCACAAAGTATTATTTTTAAGTGAATTCACCCCTAAATAATAAAGTGAACAGCGCACAGGAGACAACCTTAAAGACGGATGTTCACCAACAGACCGTTTTGTTGGTCCGTGGTTTGGGACTGAGGATGGTCCTTGGCTTGGACTTCTTTCACATCTAACTATTGACCAAAGACCCCCATCGACGGGGCGTCGACTGACCCACGAGCTGTCTACTGCCTCCGTCGTTTGGGGCTGTCTTAGCAGTCTTTGCTTCAAGGAAATGGTCTTTCCTCAAGGAACTTTGGTTGGTCCATAGGGACTTTGACCTGAATGCTTTCAATTCTATTAGGTTTTTATACCATTATATGACCTCTCAAATGATTTTCATCCCAAAAAAACGCGCAAAACTCAAGGAAACATGCCAAGACACACAAGGTCGTTTCAAGACAAACCTTTCAAACGTCATGGATCTTTGACCTCCAAACTTAAGGAAAATTGACGCACTTACTATAAAATTTTATAATAACTCATACAATGACCTAATTAAATCATACAACACACATATAAGCACAAAACCACATATGAGGTACATAGGTAACTTAGCCATCGAACATCTTGGTCGTCCCTTGAGGTTTGACTTCCAATGCACCTAAATTTTTAGACACTGCCTCGATAAAATATTATAGACCATTTTAGAAACTTAGAACATCATGAAAACCATGTTAGTCTCTATATTCTCCTAAGTAATTTTTGAGGCATTACAACCCCAAACCCTCTCATGCAGATGGGGCGTCTCGCACCTGCCTTAACTTCTGTGACGCCTGGCAAACTTTTCTCTCGTTTTCTTACCTTAAATCATTCTAATTCAATTTCATTTGTCAAATTTGTTCTAAATTTACATCATATAAGCAACGATCTAACCAAATGAACTCAAGAAACAACACTTTCTACCTCAAGAAATTCACAAAATTCACCTCATAATGAAGAACATAAGCATTTCAAGAACAACATTAAAGAACATCCAAAACCCAATCTTTTTAGGATGAAATTCCGTTGAATCAAACATGATTCGTACGTGGGTGAACGAAACCAACATTATGAGAGACCCACACAACTTTTTAAGGATCACCATAGAGGAAATCCACAAGTCATTTCGACAATCTTGGGGAATTATGAACGCTCTTCTCCTTTCTCCTAGTTTCTCCTCTTCTATGAAAACCCTAACTCTTTTGGTAAAAGTGTAAAATGATCTACTAAAACTTATTCCCCAAAATTAATTATCAAAAAATAAATAACATAATAGGGTAAGGAAACAACAAAACTAGCCCTTGAAAATCCGGATTCGGACATTTCATTAACTCCAACAACCCAACTTCCACACGGCGTAATTCACTCATTAAAACTCTTAATCGTGCAAAATTGGTGCCGTTGAAAGATCATTCCAACCATATTTGGAACTATACCTAATTCCTCGTGATCTATGAGTTATGATCCTTTGAAGATGACCAAAAATTCACTTTTAAATTACTTAAAATTTAAAAATTTCGTTACATTTTCCAAAAACAAGTATTTCAAGGTTTTAAACATCTTTCTATTTCTTTCTAGTTGTGAGATGGTACATATAATTTACTAACACTAACCTTTACCTCATATTACACATAACATCAATGTATGATAGAGTTTTTACCCTAGCACCAATTGACATTAGACTATTATATAGTATCACACTAAATATCTATGTATAATTCTTTTCGTATTAACTACCTCCTTGATCTGGCAAGTAGAAATTATATTGTTCTAAAATTGGCCATTGTTAAAAAACTCCTAAGCAAAATAATTGTAAATACATGCATCCATACTATTCAAGATTCACTTATTTATTATTCGAATATTGTTAATTGTTCATGGTTCCAAAAACCCGTGTTGTGGATTTAGTTTCTCATGCTTTAAAGAACACAATTCATATTTTTGTAAAGAAAATTCCTGAACTTATATATTGAGTAATCTCCAATTAATTTTCAAACTAAAAGTCTTATAAACTAAAATTTGGAAATAAATTGCCAAAGTTTGAAAGTTATTTCTCTAGAAAATACCATGAACATAAAGTAGACAATAAAGTCTAACCCCAAAAATAGAGGTTTACATACCCTATTTATAGAAAATCACGTCCTAAACATAAAGGACATTGAAAAAAGGAAATAAAGCTTGTGGATGTGGCTTTGATCAACGAGATTGACCTACAGACTATGGCACGACATAGGATCCATAGGTCCCTTCCGTAGCTTGATACTTAGAGATTTTCCATAGAGGTTAAAACCTTCAACTCTCAGACACGAATGACATATGTGTTGTACGGACAGTAGGTTGACCTATGGTTTGTGGGTCCCCTTTTTTAGCGTGACATTAAAAACTTTTTAGCAGGTACTAGAACTTTGAACTCTCTGATAAATTGATAGATGCGCAAGACGGACTGTAGGTTGACCTACGCTCAGTCACTTGCCTCTATAGTCCCAAACTTAGTCAAACTTCCCTGATGATTATTCGACACCTAACAATGAAGGATTGTGACTTGACCTACGGTCCATAGGTCACCTCTGTGGGTGGCTCCTTCTACAAAATTTCAGGTGTCATCTCTCTTGAGCTCGTCCAAGCCTATTTCCTGCAAATGTAAAATAATACACATTAGTTATAACACAAAATGACCCTAGATACATACAACTATAAACTGAAATGTATTAAAAATACCATAAACCCATGGTATATAAGTTATTATTAATTTTAAATTGAAAGTAGTGTGTTTGAGATGAAAGTAGCTTGAATGAGAGAGGAAGTAGATTTCATGAAAGAGTATTATGAGAATAAAAGAAGATTAAGATAATTAACAATGGCATAGCCTATACATGATTATTTAGTTGTATTATAAAATTCAACACATTCCCTAGTAATATTAATGTTTAATTCTCACACCTCTAGAGTCAACTATTTTTGTAAATCCTCACATTCTCTAATATCGATAATTGCGTGTTTGAATTTGTTTTGTTCATTTTTGTCGAATCATCCACCTAGTGTTCATGTTTGCTAAATTGATATTATCTGTGATATAATTTACTAATTGAATCCATATTTCACACCATTTCTTTTGGGATTTGACCCTGACTCTAGGTTGAATATTTTTTTATTAACAATTACAACCAACTCTTAGGAATTATTTTAGAGAGTAATTTGAGCGTTATCAAAAATGTCGACGATACAGAGGAATGGTAGTTAGGAATTCAATTTAAGAAGTCATTTAATACGAATTTGTTTTGTAGTTGAACAATATACACTTAAATCTCTTTTTATGTTCTTATGGTTGGTAAAACAATGAATATGCATGGGTGATGATTCTAGTCTCCATGGGCAAGATAATGATTTTAGAAAAGAATATGTGGTTGTTTCTTATATCACCAATGAAGTTCGAGCATTTTGATTACAATCGGTAATAAGGATGTTGTTACATTCAAGAAAATGTACATGTCTAGTGAAGAGCCTAGTAAGTTTCTAAGAGTGCGTATTGGGGTATGTAGGAATCCCAATGCCCAATATTCAAAAATATTGGGCATATTATAGAATATTGGCTTAAGGGTGTTAGTCAATTTGTATGTATACACAAGTATATAAAATTTTATCCAAGCTTGTTTAAGAATTGTACCTTCAATGAAGACCCTAAGATAAAATTATTGATTCTCAATTTATCACATGATGTACTAGGCATCTAAGTGTCAAGCCTAGGTAACATAACACATGATCATTTAAAATGATCATGTAGAGGAAGCATTGCCCAAGGATATAGTAAGGATCCTTGGGACAACAAGAAATGATAAGAAACACATGTGCATCCCATGTGCAAGCCTATATGCAAGCACATGTGCAAGAATTAGGTTAGGGTGGTTAGGGGCAGGCGCACATGTGGGGGTGAAGCCATGTGGCGCTGAGATTCCTAACAAACTCTATGCTCTAACTAAATTACCTAACTAGCTTACTGACCTAGGACTAACAAAAATAAACTAACTAGTGCACCCGATAACCTAAGACCTAACCGGGTGATACTAACCTAGTAACTAACTCAAGAAACATCCTAGTACCCAACCTAGGATGGTCCAAAAGGGATGGTTATGGTCCTACTGACTTAGGGGTACTTTAGTAATTACCATAAGACACTTAATTAATTAAATTAACAAATTAATTAATTGATTTAAATGGTCAAACCGAAATCCTTACACTAGACAAGTAACTAACTCAAGAAACATCCTAGTACGTAACCTATGATGGTCTAAAAGGGTTGGTTATGGTCCTAGTGACTTGGGGTTACCTTAGTAATTACCCTAGGTCACTTAATTAATTAAATTAAAAACTTAATCAATTAATTTAATTGGTAAAAACCGAAACCACTAAGCAATTTCAAGATTTCGGTTAAGTCAAGTGTTCTTCTAATTCTAGTCAATTTAGGAGGGGCGTTTTAGTAAATTAGCTAATTGATTTATTAATTATGTTAATTATTTTAAGTTAAATTACTAAATATTCAGTTCATAGACCTAGAATAAGGATCATTCACTAAGAAACACATGACTTTAAAGCAGTAAAGAAACAATAGAAAAAAACAAAAGTTCTCCTTAGGCGATTTCAAGAAGTTCTTCAATGTTTTTGTGAAAAAGTACGAGGTGATATTCGTATATTCAATTCTACATAACGAATGGTTTTATTTCCTAAAATTATTTCTCCAAGAGGCTTTTAAAACGATTAGAAATCAAGAATATTGAAACTAGGGTTGTTCCCAATGAATTGCAAGTTCATCTCCCTAGTTCTCCCGATTTCCAATTCTTGTAATTTGTATGATGTAAATTTCGATCATGTTATTTGTATGTGGTATTAACTGATTATTATGTGTGTGTTTCCGTGATTATAATGTCAAATGAAACCTACATGTTAGATCCTCATATTTACGGTGTTATCTACATGAATGTTAAATGTTATAATGCCTACATGTGTTCGAGAAGATGGAATTGTTAAAAATTGTTCATTGAATTGTTTCATAGGCTGATCAAATTTTAAAATTTGGCTTGTTTAACATGATATATTAGCATTATGTATTTGTGAAGTAATTGGCATAGCTAGTGATAATGTTATGACAAGTTTGTAGTGAAATTATGATTTATGCCAACAAATTGGCTAGCAAAACTATGTCGAATCATATTATTTCCAAATCATGTAAATTCACACCAATATCTACATCAATGAACTCATAACATAGGGTATGCTAATCAATGGGACAAGTCCCAACATACTCTATCAACATGAACTTGTGAATGTTATAGCATTGGATAAGTAGTAATAAATTTGATAAAGAATTGTACAAAACAACCAATAAACGTTGAACAAGTTAAGGTGAGTAATGAAATAACTAAAAGCTTGAGTTATGAAATTGTCCTAATATAGAGTGTAAAAAGAAGTGAGACAAGTCTAAGTTACACTTAATCGATTATGTCAAAAATACTCACATAAGAGGGTGCTAGAGTCCATGAGACAAGTCTCACTTACACTATGGTGATAATGTAAGACTTAAGTTTATATTCATCAAGCAAAGAAAGGGATGACCTGTCATCCATAGAGTTAAGTAAACCTCATAACTAGAAGCGAGCTTCCATAATGTTTGAGTTAACTCTAAGATATAATAAAGTACTAGCAATGATCTTGTGCCAGCACATGTAAGCCTCATGAGATTGCCTACCACCGAGGTGGATAAGTAGTCTCTCTGTGTCTCCTAGTCTTCAAACTATGTTTGCCAGTATAAGTGTGTTAGAGGGTGGAACCCTCCACCTGAGAATTCTAGAAGTTCGGTTTCACTATGATCGGTGATTCCACCTCTTTTCGATGTGGGAGAGACACCGGATTTCATGTTTAGCTCACATGATCTATGTCGGCTAAAGCTCAGGAAAGTATTCGTTTCACTTCAGCCATGAACCCCTCTTTTAGGTGTGGGGAAGACACTGACTTGGTTTAGTTTAGCCGGTGAATCCCCCTTTCGGTGTGGGGAAGACACAGAACTTCGTTCGCCTTAACCGGTGAACCACCCTTTTTCGGTGTGGGGGAGCCACTAGATTCATGTTAGCTCTCATGATCTACTTCCGTAAATGCTAAAGAATTATTTTAGAGAGTAAGAAAGAATGAAAGTACCATGTTCAAAGTGAACAACCGAGCAAAGAAGTAGAAACGTAAGTTCATAGTGAACTAAGTAAAGAAAGAGCTTAAGAATGATAATCATTAATGTTTATAACAATTAAGTTTTAACAAGTTTGTGAAAATTGAAGTATGAATATATGCCTCGAAGATTATATGTTAGGTAAACAACCAATAAATGGTCATGGACAATAAACATTTGCTTATAAATACATTCCTACCCAATTTATGAATGAAATATTTAACTTGTAAGTTAGGTAGCCAAATCTTTTCCTTAGTCTGGTAAATTACTTACTCGATTAATTGTAGGTTTGATACTATAATGAATCATTGTACTTGTATGTAAATAGGATCAAAGGAGATCGTTGAACTACACAATAAAAAGAAGAAAAAAATTGGAAAAAAAACTAAAGACTGAATAGGAGCTCTCGGCCTAAGGGAGCAAAATTATTTAAAAAAATTTAAGTTGTTCTAAAATTAAGTTCATGATTGCGAGGTATTATATTCATATAGAAAATGAGTTTTGTGCCTTTATTTCATGGGAACATGTTATATTCATAGCATGAATCGCAAATAACGAATTAAAAAAGTAAAGTGACTTAATTTTCTAGAAACGACATGTTTCTTTAAGAAGAGCTTTCCTTGATCATGCATAATCCTTACGTGTTTATTTGCATACACCCATACTTAGTACAACTGTTTACTAACCTTATATATTTTTACTATTTTTATAGGCGCGGGTTCTAAAGAAGATTGATGACTCGACGAAGTGGTTTGGATTAGCAATATCAAGACTTTGGTAGGTCCTCATGAGTTCGAGGATGCTATACTTTATTTTTATAGATTTAGTACAATAGACACAACTGGTTTATGTAGTCCCTAGCGTTTTATTTCAAACATTTGTTCAAACGTTTGTAATAAGTCTGATTGGAAAACTATTAATATTATTATGATTCTCTATTTCGATTGTTTAATCTTCAATAGATGGTTGCTTTAGTTTGAGCATTTTAGAATATCACTCTTATGCAGTATCACATGACGTCAATTTCACTTCATTAAGCATTAGAAAGTTTTAAGTCTTCCACAAATTTTACTATATGATTGTGATGAAAACTAAGAAGAGGCTTGTCTACGACCTCTGAAATATTAACGACTCCAGTTGCATTCGGATTGACAAGAATCCGGGTGTGACAGATGCCATATTTATGGTAACCAAGTTCATGTTCAAGCATATCGAATAAAGGGGATTATTTGGGGATCTCAAAGATTAATATACTACTGATTACCTCTTCAAGTTTTTGAGTGTGTGTAACCCTTTTTTGACTCTTGGAGAAGAGAATCTTGGTTTTATTGAGTTTCCAAGGAATTCTATTACCTTTTGGGGATGATTTATTGAATATTTCATTGTGAGGTTCTTTCATCCATATAAATTAATGAAATTGAGAAAAAATATTCAGATTTTTGAGAAAAATGAATGGAGAACCCACTCATAAAGCGTTTTTACACTTTAAATGGGTGTTGTGTCAATGTCGAAGACATGGTTTCCTGATGAGATGCTATTACTATATTTTTACCGAACTCTTGATATTGTGAATAAATTATTGTTTAATCAACTCATTCAGGGAGGTATAACTAAGAAACCATTCATAGAAGTGTCAAGGTGCTTGATGAGATGACTAAAACTGACCAAACTTGGTACATGAGTGAATATTATGTGTCACTTACATACTTGGAGACATTTAAGGAACATGAAGACAATAACTAAAAGCATGAAAAAAGTATTGCTAAATTGACTACTCAACTTATAATGTTATCCTAATATGTTATTGGAAGTGTTTCTAAGACTAAACAAAGGTAATAAACTTAATTATGAATTTTTGGAATCAAAACGTCAAGACACAACCACGATTTCAGGGGATTAGTGAAAGTGAACTAGTGCGCCTTCATGTATTTCAAGGATTTTTGAGAGTCGGATAAAAACCAAATTTTGTGCAAAGTTTTAGAATACATATAGAGTATGTTTAGGGTCAAAATATCTGGGCACAACTCCCCAATGACTACTTTAAGGTCTCTCAATGAAGGCTAAATATTTGACCCTAAAAAGTTTTCAAAATAGTGTGCCATTGATGAAGCAAACGACAAGCCATCGATAGAAGAACGATTCCGTCGATGGTTCTCATAAGATGACACTTCGAAATGTCACCTAGAGCTTCCAAAAACAGGTCTCTGAACCAAACCACGATTACCAGTACGGTCTGTGGTCTGGTCGACGCTCCGTGGATGGTCTTCCGTCGTTTGGCACCCTATTTCACTACACAATTTCAGTAAAGTTACGAGTGGTTTGGGAAATGGTTAATTAATTAGTTAAGGTTTCAGGTCCGTTTTAGTTAGTTAGTTGATGACTGTAAGAGGAATTTATCTTATTAAGTCAACCAACACTTCATAAATCAAAAATCAAAAATCAAAACCCGCTTTTCCTCACTCACAAATTCTCTCTCTAGACCACCATTGAAGAACAAGAAAGAACTCACGCTAGGGAACTCCACATTCATCCTTTTCACTTTAAATTCGTGTAATATCCTCTACAAAGCCCTTCAAAACTTCTATTTCCAACTCTATATTGTGACCAAAACTAGGGTTTTGTGATCTAGCCATGGGCTCACTCTTAATTAATTTTAAATATTTTATGTTCCTTGTATAATGATTATATTGGGATTAATTGAACATTAATATTTTCAAAATCTTCCAAGAACCCTTGTGTATCCTATGACCCAAGTTTCATGAATGTTGAAGGATGAATCGAATAATATGAGCATGTAGTATTGTACTCACTGATTATCTTGTTATAAAATCTTTTCTTCCGTGCCTATTATTATTTATGAGGTTATCATGGTAATTTATGCCTAACCTTAATAAAACGGTATATTCTATAGTTGTATATGTGATGAAGAATGTTGTAAATACACTTTCAATTTACATGCAAGGTATATGGCTTATGGAAAGATCATGAAAGGTAATTTTGGTGGTCTTTATTCTCTTGAACCTTGTATATTGGGTGGAATGAATTATGTATAATGAAATTGGTCTCTTGTGTTTATTTAAAGTATAGACCTCATGGAAATACTATAATTGAGATTGTGAAAGTGCTACTCACATATGTATGGTGATCCTAGGGTGAACATGTATTCTAACCTAATTGATCTAAGAGATAATGTAAAATTGTATTGAATGAAGATGAATTAAACTTCATACATGTAAATAAAATTAAGAGAAGAATGGTATTATGTTGGAATAGTATACTAAGCACCGAGAGGATATGACCAATGAGGAAAAGACCCTTCCGTTAATGCAAGAGGTTGGGTAATCCTAGTGATAGTCATGACATGGTTACTCCTCCTCTAATGCAATAGGTAGAGTCTATCTAATAAACATTCCTATACCTTAACTACATGCCCTCGTAGTACATAGCTAGTTGATCCACATAGTAGCTAGTATGCAGGTTCTACCTTTGCAAGTAGAACATCCGATTTGGTGGGGCTTTGTGACACCGCATTCTATGGAAGATCTCATGGTCTATGTGATTTATGGTTTATCTTACCTAAAAATTAATTAATGAAGAAGTATGAGCTAGTCCATGACATTCTAATAAGCTTACTAAGTAGAAGTGAGGGTATGAGACTTCATTTGTACATTGCACCAGCAGGCTTACAAGGTTGTTATTGGATGTTCTTGAAGTTATGAAATTATTATGATTACATGTCTATTAGAATGAATGTAAAAGTAATATGTGTGGACAAGGTTGTTTTAATGGGAATTCTAGGTAGGAGGTTCCTTGAAGTTATTAAATGATTATGATAACATGTCTATTAAGAATGAATGTAAAAGCAATATGTGTGGCCAAGGGTGTTTCTACGGGAACTTTGGTGTGCGGTTTTTATGTAAATTTCCCTTTTTCACGTTTTAAGGTTTTTATGCATTTCTCCATACTTTGTGCATTATTTGTACTAACCCCTTTTCTCCATTTTCGATTATGAATATAGGTTCCGACTATTTGGTTGCTCCTCAACTCTTCAAGAAATCTTTGACTTCTTATCTCTAAGACTTGTGGTAGGTCCTCAAAGATTCTAGCACATATGTATTTGATGTCACTTTATGATTTCTATATTGATGCAATAGAATTAGAAATCTTCTGTTATGTACATTTGTTCTAATGAGTATTGTGTCTAAATGGCTAAGATTTGAAGACCTGTGTTGATATCTTATAAGTAGATGGTTTATGTGTGACAATGGTATTAGATTTTTACTATTTTTATTATGAAAAAGGAAGTTTGAATTTCTGTTATATAAAGTTTTTAATTCCCAATTATTTCAAGTTCATTATGAAGTGATGATTATGCTAATGGTTTGTATGAGACTTCTTTGAGGTCGAGTACTACCCAGTCGTTACAAACATTCTATCAAAGCATAAGGTTTTGCGATAATAATAGGGTTGATGTCACACACACCTCGTCTACTAGATTCTTATTCATAAATGACAAGAGCACCGCCTTTATGATTAGGAGCTTATGAGATTATTAGGAACCTTTCTTTATTCATTAATCAATGATCGTGCTTGGAGTCCTAACACTTTATAACTCTTTCCTTATTATCCTTTTATTGTTCTTAGAGGCCATGAATACAAGGAGGAATAATGCTATGATGGCTGAAAGGGAGAATACGAATGAGGCGGTTACCCCTCAAGATCTCCAAAACCCTCAAGTTCCTATTGAAGAAGGGGATATATCTAATGTTGAGATAATGGATTCCATCTATATTTTTACTCAATTGTTGGCCAATCAATTTGCTAGAGATTCTAGGGTATAAGCGAATCCCAGTTCTAGCACAAACACATCAAGGATAAGGGAGTTCACAAGGATGAATCCCCCTACATTCTTTGACTCCAAGGTGGAAAAGACCCACAAGGGTTTATAGATCAAGGTGCTATATGCCATGTGTGTGAATTCTCAAGAAAAGGTGGAACTAGCCGCCTATCAACTCAAAGATGTGGCTCAAGATTGGTATGAACAATGGATGTATGAGAGGCCAGCTAGAGAAAGTCGTATTGCTTGAGGGGCTTTCAAAACGACTTTCCTTGATAGGGTTTTTTCCCCTTTAGAACTAAGGGAGAGAAATATTCAATAATTCATCAACATTCCTGAAGGGAATATGAGTGTGAAGGAATATATCCTCATGTTCACTCAACTATCCAAGTTACCATGTTGGCAAACTCTACGGCTAAGATGAATAAGTTTTTGTGGGAGTACCGATCTTGTAGTGAACGAATATAGGTCGATTATGCTAATTCCAAGCATGGACATTTCTCGTCTTATGGTCCATAGCGATCAAATTGAGGAGCACAAGCTTAAAGAAGTTGGTAGTGAGTTGAAGATATCAAAGCCCAATGAGGGAAATTTCTCCAAGAATAGATTTGAGATACAAGATAAACCAAGGTCTAAAAAGAGGTTTTTCTAATCCAAGTCACTCCAATGATCCAAAGCCCAATCAAGGGAGGATGGCTACCCCTAGGCTCAAGGAGAAGATCAGATTGGCGCTTTTATTTAAAGAACTACTTGTGTCAAGTGCAGTAAAATGCATGAAGGGAAATGTCTTGCCGGTATGGGCTTTTGCTATGGAATTGTCCAATACATGAGGCCAAGGGGAGAGAAGGTAACCAAGATCCCACAGATGCTTCAAACTCCGATGATCCCAAAATTAATTGCTTCCATACCCTCCAATCTTGAGGTGATCAAGAGATCTCTCCTGATGATGTTACATGTACATTGCAAGTATTTTCCATTGATGTTTATTAATTATTGGACCCTGATGCCACCTTGTATTTTGTAACCCCTTTAGTTTCTATTAGATTTAATATGCTTCTTGATGTTTTCCATGAACTTTTTTCGGTCTCTATCCCAAAGGGTGATTCCGTACTTGTTACTTGTTAAAAGAGTTTATATTGGTTGCCCCATTTCATTACCCAATAGAGTCAGATTAGTTGACTTAGTAGAACTTGAGATGTTTGACTTTAATGTCATTTTGGGTATGGATTGTCTACATTCTTGTTTTTCTTCTATTGATTGTATAACTCGAGTAGTAAAGTTTCAATTCCCAAATGAACTTCTTGTAGAGTAGAAGGGGGGAAACTTTGCTCCAAAGAATCGAATCAGTTCATATCTTAAAGATTTTAAGTTGATTTCTAAGGGATGTTTTTATCATATTGTGAGGGTCAAGGATCTTAACTCCAAAACACCTCCGCTAGAGTCGTTCCCTGTACTGAAGGACATTCCGAAATTCTTCCCCAATAACTTACCTGGAATTCCTCATAAAAGGGAAATAGATTTTGGTTCAATTTAAATACCAAACCTATCTCAATCCTTCCTTACCGTATTTACCCGACCAAGCTGAATTATTTAAAATCTCAACTCAAGGATTGCTAGATAAAGGTTTTATTCAAAAAACAAATATCACCATGGGGTGCCCTAGTATTGTTTGTTAAGAGGAAATATGGATCTCTTAGGATGTGTACTATTACCGCCAACTGAACAAGGTCACTATAAAGAATAAGTATCCTCTTCATAGGATTGATGATTTATTTTATCAACTCCAAGGTGCGAGTTACTTAGCAAAAATTTATTTGAGGTCGGGATATCATCAACTAAGAGTTTGAGGAAATATCTAAAATTACTTTCCTAACTGGGTATGGTCATCTTTAATTTTGAGTCATGTCTTTTGGACTAACAAATGCCTGGCATCTTTCATGGACCTTATAAATCGTGTTTTTAGAAATTATCTCGATTTTTTTGTGATTGTCTTTATTGATGACATCTTGATATACTCTAAAATTTAGGGTTACCATGTGAATTCTTTGAGGATAGTCTTGCAAGTCTTCAATGATGCCCAACTCTTTGCAAAATATAGTAAGTGAAAGTTTTGGTTGAGACCGGTTGCTTTTCTTGGTCACATTGTCTCTAGTGAAGGAGTAAGAGTAGATCTGAGAAATATGGAAGTGGTCAATAGTTGGCCTAGACAGTCCTACCGACATTTGAAGCTTCTTGGGATCGGTCAGGTACTATAAAAGGTTTGTTGAGGGATTCTCCTCAATCACATCTATGATAACGACCTTGACTCAAAATAAGGCAAAGTTCGAGTGGTCGGAGACTCGTGAGAAGAATTTTCCATTATTGAAAGACAATCTTACCTCTGCTCCGGTATTGGCCTTAACGGAAGGGCACATAAGGGTTTGTAATATATTTCAAGGTCATATCGTATGCCTGTAGGAACCTTAAGGTGCATGACAAGAACTATCCAACTCATGATCTTGAATTAGCGAACATATTATTTGTTTTGAAAATATGGAGACATCACCTCTATGGTGTGCATGTAGATGTAGTCACCGACCATAAGAGTATCTAATATGTTTTTACTCAAAAAGAGTTGAATCTCCGACAACAAAGGTGGTTAGATATCTTGAAGACTATGACATGAGTCTCTTTTACCACACTAGGAACGCAAATGTTGTTGCAGATTCTTTTAGTCAATTGACTATGGGTAGTGCGCCTCATGTTGAAGAGAGTAAGAAAAAGCTAGTGAAAGATGTTCATAGATTGGCCCAGTTAGGTGTTCAGTTAGAATATTCTCCAAAAGGTGGTTTTATGGTTAATCATAACTCCAAGTCATATTTAATGGTTGAGGTGAAGTATAAGCAACATCTTTATCCAATATTAATGGAGTATAAGGAATCGGTTCTTAGTAAGATTAATGAGTCATTCTCCTAGAGGGGGGATCGGGTACTTAGGTACCAAAGTAGGTTGTGTGTACTAGATGTTGATAATTTGAAAAGAAAAATCCGGGAAGAAGATCATGGTTCCCAATATTCTATTCATCCGTGTGCCACCAAAATGTATTGTAATTTGCAGGATGTATGTTCGTGTGATGGATTGAAGAGGGATGTAACAGAGTTTTTGGCTAAATGTCCTAATTGTACACATGTCAAGGCTGAACATTTGTAACACTCCGGAATTCCAACACCTAATATAGAGCCTCACATGAATAATTAAGACTTATATCACTGTTGATATGCCTAAAATAATGCATGTAAATTAGTTAGAAAGTGTTAGAGTCAAAGAAGTGAGAAACGTCCATGACGTTCGTTGAATTGTGAAATGTGCACTACTGTGCCTTTGCATCTTTAATTGGGTTATAAGAGTAGTAAATTTGTCAAATTTTGTAGAAAGGTGTTAAACATTTGTTAGAGTGTCTTTAGTGTCGAAAATTTTGGGTATGACTCCCCAAGGACAACCCTAAGGATCCTTGAGAGGACCCTATGTGAATTACCAAAAGCTGTTAAATTTACAATGGCCTAATGATCGGCCAAACGACGAGACGTTGATGGGCTAGCGGCCCGTAGATGGAGTAGTAGGTCCAGCCTTAGCCAAATATCGAAAGTGGTCAAAAATACCACTCTCTGTCGCCAATGACGGTTGTACAGTATGGGACCGTCAATAAGGTGATGGTCCATATCGGGGATCCATCGTTGAGGGTCTGTTCATTGTTAAATTTTTATAGTTAGTGACTTAATCAATTAGTTGCTTAGTTAATTAAATAGTATTTAGGGGAATGTTAATTGCATTAGTCAAGTGATTATATAATAAATAAGCTTCATTAAACTAACCTAACACTCCTCAATTCCCAAACTCAAATCTCTCCACCATTCTCTACTTTCTCTATCTTTCCCCAAAGAACAGCATTGAAGAACAAGGTTCAAGGTAATTAGGGCTGAATGATTTAAACTTTATCTCCATCAATGTTCAAGAATTTTTAAGGTATGTAAGCTCTTCACTCTTGGGATCTCTTTCACCAAGAAGCTCCTTGAAATTGATTTCAAAAGATGTCAAAAACATGAATTTCTTTCAAATTTAGTCATTTTTCTTTCAATTAGATTTAATGTTTATTTCTTGTGACTATTAATGATGGAATGTAATTGTTTATGTGTTAACTTTTTTTTATTGGTCACTGCCTTAGTTTGTGATGAACTGAATCCTTTGCCCTAACCCTAGTTATAATTTTGACTTGAAGATTATTAAGGTTGTTAAAATCGGTTATGTTATTACTTAATTCACTATATTATGATAATAATGAGTGAGGTATTAGATAATTGTGGTGAATTGAGGGGGAGATTATTGATGGAGATCATGGATGTTATTTTGTAAGACATTGTGATCTTGAACACTTTACTTCAATCATGATGGAGTGTCTTTGGTGAAGATGTTGTGCCATTGAAGTATTGCATGTGATTAAATTATGAAGATATGATGATATGACTATGATGACATGATATGATTATGTGGAGTTTGAGACCATTATGAGGCTATTATAATGCAAGTTTGAAGATGGTTTATCTTGTGCGCCTTAGATGATAAGATAATGATATGTTGATCTCACTAATGATGGTTTGTGATAAAAGGATATTCTCATCCTATGCCTAATGATCTAAATGATATGCTATACAAGGGGGTTAGTCTTCTATGACCTAAATTAAGCTATGATTGCTAAATAATGACTTTCGCTTAGCACCGAGTGAAGATGAAGATGAGAGGTGTTGAATCCCCATAGAAGGGAGATTCGCCAAACATTCCCATGTGATGAGGGCTCCAATTGCCAATGGGCATGTAGAGGGTTCAAGACATATCTCCTAGTTCTTTAACTATGTCGGATCCACCTAGAATTCTATGTTCATATTTGGTCCTACTTTTGCAAGTAGACCACCTTCTTTCAGTATAGGGTTTCATGACACTGAATTCAATGTTTATCTCACATGGTCTGTGGTCAATTAAGGCGATTTTTCCTGAAGGTAAAATGAAATTAATATAATGAACACAAACAAGGGTGAGTTAAGGGGTTCTTCTTAGTATCGGTAGGTGTATGGGACACTACCTATATATTGCACTACTTGGACTTGAGGGAAGTCCTAGGAGGTTGCTCTTATGCTGTTATAGGGTAAATGATAAGCATATGTTGACTTTACATGTTGATGATCCTATATGATGTTAGTTTCAATTTTGAACATGTTATTGGTCTATATTGCTATTATGATGATGAATACTCATGATTATAAGTTATATGAAGTTAGACATTACTTAAGATCTGTTTCCTTATTTACTTGATTATGTGGGGTTATGAGACTTCACATCAGCATTACACTTGTATCCTATATTTGGAAGGCTATAGGGTGTCTTTAGGAATTTCCCTCTTTTGTATCAGTTTCGTGCAGGGTGTGTCTTAGTGTCTTCCTTGAATCATACAAGTTTCACTCTTTTCCAAGGATGGAACTTAAGAACGACTATTTCAATCAACATAGGGGTCAACATATTTTACGAATAGGGGTGTAGAACTACCCCAAGATAAAGAGAGGGCTCTGGATCACAGTAGGCCCTCCAGTAGCTCGGGAGTATGTGTTTTTGGTATATCTAAGACTTACCCAACCACCACCCAAACCATCTATTGCCTTGAATCCTAAGGGATCCATAACTCAATAATAGATTGTGCTTGGGGTATGCAACATGCCCCAGCTGCAATTGAAGATCCATCACTAGCACAAGTCTAGGAGGGTCTACCCGCAACACAGACGTTCGGGCCTAGGATAATTGCAATCGGAGCGGTGCCTCCATAGCAGCAGAAGATGCTTGAAATAATTCATAGGCTTTCACATCTGAGAATTTATAGGGTTTTAGGGGAGGAGACCCATGAGTTTTTGCGTACTTTCTGAGAGAGGCTTTCTATATTGAGACTAGTGCAATCAAGAGCAGTCGATTTCACTATTTATCATCTCGATGGGCAAGTCAAGTAGTTCATAGTCAATGGGTGTGAAAGCATTAAATACAATAATTAAACTAGGGTTCCCTTTGAACAATTCTCTAACTTTTGGTATGATGCCAAAAATATCAATCGTGTGAGATACTTATTACTACATAAATCACCAAATGAGAAAAGAAGGTAATTAGGATCATGACTAAAGGAAAATTTTAGTTGCAAGCCTTCAAGCTTTAAATTCTAACATATAACATCAAGGAACATTTCATACTTCTCTCTTTGGTATGGAAACGTATCTCTAACTTTCCTAAAATTAGACAATGCAACAACTATATCGATACAACTATCATACCTCATTCAGCTGAGAGATAGAAACAAAAAACAAATACATCATAACCATATCCATATCCATAAGTAGCCACTCAAATACATTGCTGGAAATCAAGTGTGCGGCCTAACAATCATTAAAGTGTGGAAAAATAGGGGAGATATTAGCTCAAATTCATGTTAAAAGCAAGTAATAGATTCATAGGTGACTAAATCTTTGTAAGTAAAGTTACTTCAAATGTAGTGGTTGGATATAACATATCAAAATTTCAGACAGTTACTAACATGTAAGGCTTACTAATGAATTTTCCGGTAAATTTTATGTAGTCACTCTATCTACAATCTATTACAAACTGAGCTTCAAAACACATGATTAATATGTGAATATTTTTGAAATACTTCAGTTTTCATTCGGAAACATCAGTCGGTAGTTACGCTCACAATATAAAATAGTTTATCCCATTTAATTATACTCGTCAATCTTATTTCAACATGTTTGAGTTTGCAGCCTAACTTAAGAAAATGGGAATAATTATAGTTGAAGTGTCTAAACAAAATTTTATGTAAGGGATCTATTGATGTATTAAGTCAAATTTTTATGTTTTTAAATGGAAGTAGTGGTTTTTTTTTATATTCTCATCCCTTAAGTAAATTCTTACTTTGGCAAAAATATAAAAACATAGGATCATGTACATAAAAATAGACATATAAAAAGTAATTGAGGACATAGAGATTAAAATTCATGGTCGTTGTACCTCTGTTCGTTCCTTCTCTTCACAGATAAAGGTGCTTCCACACTCGGTGAGCCAATCCAAATCACACGGGGATGATCCTGAAGATTGGACGACTAGCCTCAACCTCTGAAGCACGTGCATCCAAACTCGTAAAGTCAGTCCCTGTTATGATTGAAAGAGCCATCGCTGCTGCAATTTCTCCCATCTAGACTACTATGAATGCATTGAATGTGAGAGTTACTACATGTGAGCGTAGATGGGAGATGCTATCAGAGATTCAGATTTTACAAGCAAACATCGGGAGACTATAGAATGACATAAATTACTTTTAGACTGTAGACTTTCATAGCCTATTTAAATCCACCGAGGACCGAAACACACCGTAAAAGGCAGTTGAGGATGATACAAATGCTGAAATTGATGAGGAAATGGAGACAACACGAGATGAGCTGACAACCATACAAGAAGAGCAACACATATTCAAAATCCTAACAGACTTAGAAGGGACAGTGGTACATCCGATGAGGCAGACATGATATGACGAACCAACCACAACAACTCCTACAGGACCTGATATTACTGCTCAATTAAAAGCTATAGCTCAACGTTCAGATGCCCCGACAGGAGGAGAAACAATAGAGACATGATTTCTCTTTACCTTCCTCATTGTCTTACTGATACTTTATTTTTTATACTATTATTTCACATCAGGTCAAATGATTTTTAGTTATGGTGGGGTGAGGATCACCTTTGTTTTTTCATAACCTTGAATGCTTTTTGGAATTGTCTTTTGAGATGGGTTGTTTGTCTTAAATTTTGTTTTTAAATCTGCTTTTTATGGATTCATAGAGCTTATGTCTCTCTTTTGGGGTCCTAATTTCAAAATAATTTTGAATCTTCCAAAAAATTCACTTTTGAAAATTTTGCCACCTATTGTGTTGAAAGTGACTGTTCTTGTAAAACTTTAAGGCTCATTTTTTATCAATATCGATGAATTGAAAAGTGCTCTCAATCGAACAAACATGAATGTGCTGCTACAACGAGAAAAGAAGAAATTAAATATACAATATGTTAACGCTTTGCATCTCATTGTGATTAGACAATTATTAAATTGATTCTTTTGCAATTACCATTTTACACTAGCGAAAGTGTGTAGTCTTGTTTGACTTAAGTGTTGATGCCTTGTGTGATGAGCTTACCTTTAGTCTTGCATGAATAAACCTAATATTTGCCCCGTTAGGTTTAGAAGATGTCCTCTTGAGATGATCTTAGGCATTATTCAAAGAGTGTAATCTAACTTTTATATATACCTCTTTTATGGCCTACCCATGACCGTGTGAAATTTTCTTGAACACCTTTTGAGTCTGACCCCTTATTTTGAAAAAACTTGATGAAACCCAGAACTTATGTTATCCATCACCTATAATTCTCTTGAGATGTGATATAAGTTAGTAGCCAACATAGGCCAAATCCTATGTTGGGGTGTGGTAAGAAGGGAAAGGAGAAGTCAAGAAGTGCAAGAAAAGTCTTGCAATCCCATGGTATTGCATAGAAATGGAAACCCTCCATATATATAAAAAAGAAGAAAAAGAAAAAGAAAAGAATAAAAAAGAAGGTTATGGAATAAAAGCACAAAAAGAAATGGTATTTCCAATAAATCTATAGAGAAGGATAAAAGGTGACTTAAAGGCAATTGACTACGGACTGAGGAAGAAAGGAAGGGGATGTTTTGATGAAGCCACATATCATTAACGAAAAAGTCACCGAGCCTAAATGACCATACTTATATATTCAACCCCCATTACAGACCTTAGAAAGACGTTTTTGATCTTGAATGACTCAAACTAAAAGTCAATTGAAAAATAAAAGCAAACCTTTGGGTTAAAACATGTGTTCTATTCCTCTTTGTGAGAATGACTGTTGCATCAGATTTCTGATCCTGAGTTGATAAATCTATGTGTGGGGAAATGAAATCATTCTTTGTGTGAGGGCATATAGATAATTTTGTTGAGCTTGACCTTGCATTAGCTTAAAGTTTTGTAAACTCGAGATTATTTGGTAATACTGTGTCACAACTTGAATCTTTGAGTATACAATTGCGATATGCATGAGTAATATGTGTCTTGTCGTGCATATTCATGATTGAGTCTTGTGTAGCACTCTTTGAGACATCCTACTTGAATAGTTGAACTTGAGTTTTACTTCAGTAAAAGAAAAATTTTATGTTGGGTGTGTTGATGAGTTCTCAAATTAGTCTCATCTAGAACCTAATTTTAATGAAAATAGTTTCCTCGATTGCTTATTTTATCTTGATAATAAAAAATCTTATGTTTCAGGTATTTGAGGATTTGATAGTAGAATGGACACTTAGAGACAAAACGGAAGCTAAACGGAGAAAAAGAACGAAAGATGCAAAGGTGCACATCGTCAAACACACTTGGCGATCTTTCATATAGCAAAGTTTTGCCTTCTGTTACAACAGGTGACACCTGAAAGAAGAGGATCAAACACAGACAAAAATGAGCATGTGGCGCCTTACCGATCAGTTTCGCAAAAGATTTCCGCCCATCGATCTACAACACATTGACAAGAAAGGTAACGTGCAAGCGGAAATGAACTGAACAAAGGGAGATTCCCCAAATCACGACTAACTGCGCCGAAAAGATTCGCCAATATAATTCTAAAGTCTATAAATACTAAACTCTTTTATTATTTATAATTTAGAAAATTAGAGGATTGTACTTGTTATTTTACTCTAGACACTTTGTTCTTACGTTTTCTCTCAAGTTTTGAGAGAGTTTTTGTGGATGGTTGAAGAAAGAATCTCTTCTACCAATTTTTGAAGTGGATCGCTCCATTTACGTTCCTCTTCTACTTTTAAGGTTTTATCTCTTATACCCACTTGATTCCTTTGTCATTTTAAGTATATTTAATTATTACTTGATGTGTGGCTAAAAACGCCATTCTTGTGGTGTGATTTAGTAATTATGGGTTGATTAATTTGTTGGGTTTTGCTTGCTTGTGGCTTAGATTTAATTTTAATGGTAATTTCAGCTAATTGTTTTGGTTTAATATAATAGGTTTGAAGTTTAAAATACGAAACTATCCATGTGTTTTCGGATTGCTTGAGAGCGAGGTCGTGAAACTAAGAATACTAGACTGATCTCCTAAGGAGTGGGTCGACGTGAGGTTCAGTCCGAGAGAGTGAGCCCTAGTTCCATATCCAAGCACTACCATCGAAATAGCTAGTCGGATAAGGCGTGGGATGGATAGTTTAGATGAGTTAGTGTCCGATAGGAACCCATTTCATATGGAGTAAGTTGCCTGAGAAGGAACTTGATTTCACCTAAAGTGTATCCTAGAATCATTATCTTGCCAAATCAGCTACCGAAAGCATGTACACATAATTTTTATCTTCACATATAGGACCACACCCCAAGAACTCTCTCTGATACTTTACTTTCCCTCTAATTTTTTCTATTTTACTGCTCGTGCAAAACACCTTTTCGATATTTTACACTTTGGTGTAAAAAATTATATTTGTTTTGTTTTGAATATTAAAAAATATCTTCAACTATCACTATTTTTTAAAGGAATTCTAAGTAGATACTATTTTACTACCACTTTCTTTGGACAGGACCCAACCTTTTGCTAGTGTACTAAGCTATCATCGATTTATACACACTCATATTGTAGGCTAGTATCGTTGATCATGTGTCCTATAAAAATGTATCAAAGAATTAGTGTTATGTAAAATTGAGTTTTTAGGTTGGGTTGGTTTTATGCAAGTTGTACTTCTGGAGGTTCAAATAAGGTGTAAGGAGTACCCATCTTTTGTTCCCTTAGCTTGTGTTCAGAGGTTTTATTGAGTACTGTGTGGTTTTGTATTTACCACTTGCTTATACAATATTTTGTAGATTACGAGCTCTGGTCTTCATCAAACCCTATATTCTATTTATTTTTTATTTCCTGTGGAGATTTGTGAGGTAGATGTTTGTATTCTGAGCGAACCTTCTTACTCCTATTTACGATTTTGTTTTACTTGAATGACAAAGTAATTTGAGTCTTGCGTATTTTATTTCCTTCTAGTGTTTAAATTAGAAGCTTGTACACATGACAACCAGTTTTTGGGAATATAATTAAGTTTATTGTAAATTTTTTGCATATTATCATAATGTTGGGTTTTAGGCTGACTTGTCTTGGTCGGATAAGACGAGTGTCATGACATCCATTTTTGGGTCGTTCAAAAATTGTATCAGATCCCAACTTTATAGGTCTCAGTGTGAATAAGCTGATTCTTAGTAGAGTCTCAAGGATGGGTACAAAGAATTTTGCACTTATCTTCGAGAGGTGATAGTGACTTTTAGGAAAACTCTTCACTTCTTTTATCTCTATTGTCCTACTTTATCCAATTTTGATTCTTATCGCTTTATTCAATTTACTCTCACTTATATGGTGACTCGTGCATAGTTCCTCACGCGAGTAGCTGATGTCGTGTATGATTTTGAATGTTAGATCTTGTATTAAGGTGGAAGTAATATACTTATGGAAAGGATATGTGGTTAGATTTAGAATTTTTAACAATTTGAAGGAGTTGAATAGTACATGTATGGTGTATATGATATTTAGAGTGATTCAATAATTGAAACTGGAATGATTAAAATAATGGATAGGTAATGGAGATGTAACTATGGAAACTACAATAATTAAAGTTATCATAACTTAAATTTATGAAGTGTGTTCATTTTTATATTGACTTGACATATAAAAAATACAGATAAATTTACTTAGATACAAAACTAAATTGGTGATATTTTTTTAGTTATTTGATGGTTAGAAATACGTTACCTATTTCGATATGATCTTCTCGATAGGTAGGATGTGTTCTAGTGGTGGATGTAACAGACTTTCACGGCGTGGCACTAGTGCTATATGAAAACCTATATGTTGATTGTTATGCATGAATACTAACTACATAAGGAGGTACAGTTGTATCAGATGATCATATAATAAGGTTTGATGTCACATTCATATTTGAGAAACCAATTATCTTGTTACTAAAGACGACTGAGTTAGGAATTATTATGTATGGAAAATCGTAGTGGTTGATCATTGGTACGGTATTGATGTGTCTAGGTTCTGAAGAGTATCTCGAAGATTGTAAATTGATGGTGATTTTATCGTAAGCTCCATGGAAATGGATAGATGATAAAATCGCAAGCCTATAGGTAAAAGAAGTCTCAACGAGTATTTTTGTACGAAGGGAATTGAGAATTTTAGTAAGAAAGTGCATATACAATTGAGTTAGTTATTTGAATTTGATTTATATATCTACTTTTCAGGTGTTATTGATGACAAGGTTGACTTTGTTTTTATGGAGAGGGCTAACTAAGCGTGATACTAGTAAGAGTTCATGATGAATTGTGATTGGAACGCAACTATATCATGAGTTTTGTTGGTTAAAATCCTTTTGTATGGTAATGATGAATTTAGAACGTCTAAGGTATGGTTTAATACTATTTTGTACATGGCATAGCTGTATGGTAAGTTTTATGAGGAGTTAAGATGTTGCTCGAATCGAATTCAAAAGAGCTAAAGTCATAATTTTTTTAAAAACAATATTGGGATGTAGTTTAGCTTTCAGAAAGAGGTGAGCGCAATAATATTTTCTCTTATATCAAGGGCTAAAGAGGTATCCTAAAAGGGGTTGAGAATTGTGTTCAAAGATGTGTGGTTTCACCGGTTCGCTCTTGTTATTATAATAGTTTCACGGATTCATAAGATTGGTTAAAAACTATTGGATAAAACCTAAGAAAAGAGTGTACATACGTTCAACTCGAGTGTGATTATAATTTTTTTGTGATTTTGAGTTTGATTATGAGTATGCCTGAATTTTTAGAGGAGTATATGATAAGATCGATACAGAGGCAACTAATAATAAATTAAGAGTACGTGAATTCATAAAATTTTCAAGGTATGAACTAATGTTAATAGATAAAGAGATAGGGTTACACAACTGGAATCAAAATTCTAGCTCTTTATTGTAAGTCTACTTTTATGATAGGAGATTTTTAAAAGATATAAATTTATCAGGTAAGAAATAATTAATGGTGTGGTGTATGGAGCAATTAAAAGGACTTATGCATTGTTTTTATGGTATACTTGTTATTTTTTATTTTTAAAGGACTTGAGGAATGGTTTAACTTAAAAGATTTTATTTAGAGTATAAAAGAAAATGCCATGGGTTGTTGGTGAATGGATAAGTTTGGCTAGCGGGTCAGTGGAAAGAACAAGAGTCTAGTGTAGTGAAGAGTTCAAGTTATTTGAAATTTTTGAAATGGGAAGAATTTAAGAAAGGTGAAAGAATAATACCTCTCGTACAGACCTTTGGTTCATAATTTAAAGTTATATGGATTTTTAACCTTTGAATTCAGATATGACTATGAGATGTGAGTTGATTCGATAAAGGCTTATTAAGAGTATATGTTATAAAGATTGAGTAATTGTTTTGTTGAAAAACAATGATCTCTGAAATTTTTTGCATTGTTATGTGACGCTAGTTTATTCAAATTATGGTAGATGAATTATGGATTTGCTACGGTATGAACCTACAATTCTAGTTGGTTATGACGATTTTGAGAGGATTATAACTACTCTATTGACGAAACTACACAAATCACAGTGATGTGTGTTACATAGATATTGTGTGGTAACTAGAGGTTATGTGCTCATAGTAGATAAAATTATTGGGGTGACTAAGGATTTCTTAAGTGGTGGTATGAGGTATATGATGGTTTGAATAAATAGTTAAAACTTGTATGTGAATGATTGTGTGAAGTTGACATTTGGTGTGATTCAATTATTGCACTTTAATGGAAAATTACTTTTAGATTTAAATTAGTATTATCAGTCTTGGGTGTGACCCGTATTTGTCGTGAAATAGTTAAATAGAAAGATAGAGAGCCCATTGTTCAACATTTTTAGTTGTACAATATGTTTGGTAGGAAGACTTTTATACTAGTGATAGTTTGAGAGTAAGGTAAATGATTGGTGTGGTTATGATGTTTGTGGTTATTAATAATGATAGCTTCAATGGAGTACTATGAGAAGTATGTGGGGTTTGATGAATCGAGTATTTGTAATAAAGAATACTAATTAATTATGGGTGGCTAAAATTCAAAGAGATGAAGCCATGTGAATGCAAATGTTTGATATGAAAGCTATGGAGGGAGTATATTGTATTATTCAATTTTGATCATGTACATTCTTATATGACCCAACTTCTTCGTTCTAGACACTATTTGAAGTTTGATTCATTGCTTATTTTTGGCATGCTTCCACATCCATGGGTGAATCCTAAGTGGTGAATCAGGTGACCAATCATGTGACTGACCTCTTGATAAGGTAAGATATTTGGGAAGATATGCTCATATCAGTTATGGCAGATTGATGTGGTTTGGGTTAGTTTAAGTATATTAGTGATTTTATACACACAACTTAGCATATGAGAACTTATAGAAGAGCTATCACGAATAGTTACAGTTGTATGACAGTCTTAATATTCATGTAGGGTATATTGAGTCTAGTTCTGTTATTCTAAAGGGATTTCTACAATCTAACTATTGATCTTGCATTTTTTATAAGTATTGATAGAGTTCCGCACTTTAAAGTGCATCGTTTGTTTAGTGTTTACTTGATCTTGTTCTTCTTTGTGTTACATAAGTTGAATTCTCCCTTGATTTGTACTTGATGTGTCTAAATATCATATTCTTATAACTTAAGCTCGTGGAAAGATTGTTTTGTGAAAAGGGAATCTTGATAAGATTTGTGATGTTTTGTGCATTATGAGTGTGTGGTGATTGGCTGAAGTTCACTTTTGGTTGTAGTAGGCATCAATTTAGAATGTTATCTAGTTATGTGAAGAAAAGATTAGTCTTGATGGTTGTGTTATGGTTAACAGTGTTTCAGTTCTTAATGAATTCAAGTGTTAGTTTGTGGTTTGGTAATAACTCCTAGTTTGTAGGTCTGTCAAAGTTTGATTCGAAAGTTCAGATCTAATTCTTGGTGAAATGGTTTTAAATAGGAGCTCACATGGGGAGATGAACACCGATTGGTAGGTTATAACTTAGACTTTTGGTAACGACGATTATTCTTCTTTCTTCTTCCTTACATTTAAGGAGGAACATGATTTTTAATGGTGGATAATGTAACGAACCTCTTAGTCATTTTATGAATTTTAATTACATTTACCCTTTTTAGTACTTTTATAAATTATTAATGACTTATAAGAATGAGTGATATGATTTTCAAATTTAATAAAAGATTATTTTGTTGCTAATAATAATAGAAAAGGAAAATAAATAATTAAAAAGGGAAAAAGGAAAAATATACCCTCGAACTATCGGAAATGGTATACAAATATCCTCCGTCATACTTTAGGGGAATTAATTCCCCTGCCGTCCAAAAATTAGAACGTATTTGCCTTCACCCTAACAGAAAATTAAATAGAGACACGTGGCACATCTATGGAGTGATCTTATTTGTCCAATTAATTAAATCCAAAATATTAAAAACCACTTATATCAACCCATCGACCCGGTGAACCCACCCATATAATCTATTATACATACTTAAACTAAACTATACTAAAATCTAAAAAAATCCTTCTGCTTTGAATCAATCAAAGTTCATTATCATTTCTTCATCGTTTCTATCAATTCTTCATTGTTTTTTTGTCGATTCTTTGTGCATCTTCGTCTTTTTCAAGCATTTAAATTAAAAAAAAAAGTTTCTATTTCAGCTTATGTTAAATGCATCAGAAGAATCTTGAAGTTCAGATAGGTCGAGAACACACTGATGCTTCGCCCAATTTCATCTCTTCCCATCAAAAACATTATCAAAATCGAATCTTTACACCCAAATCAGTCACCTACATCTGAGAATTTTTCCAAGTTTAATCTCCAAAGCAAGATTTCAACACCGGACTCTTCAATCAATCATATTCACTTTAGGGATGAACATATTTGCATTGAATCAATATCCAGGGAAATCCTTCTGTCTACACCTCATATAAGGCCAATAATGTCTCAAAGTTCTAATTTTAATCACTCCCCAATGTTAATCAGCAAGTACAATACAATCATTTCAAAGTTACTGCGTTGAAGTCAAACTATTATCCAAATCAGTATTTTTTATGTCCTTGTTCTATCCTGGTGTTGTTAGCTACAAAATAAATTACACGAAGACTCCTGCATCACGCTACTCATGCATTTCGGATTAGAGTTTATTTGAAGCTTTTTATATTGCTTTACTTATTTGACTTCCTATCGTTCATTTACTTTCTGTTTATTTTTGCTGTAATTTCACTTTGTGTTCCTTGTCTCCACATATTTCTTGCTAAAACTTTGTCTATCAATCTTAATTCATCACCTATATTTGGGTGTCTTCAATTTTTAATAATGAAGAATAGTCGTTTTCGTACGATCGAGTTGAGAGGCAGGAGTTTTTTAAAGGTTTTTTGGATAGTTTAGTTTAAGTGTGTATAATAGATTATACGGGCGGGTTAACCGGATTGGTAGACATGGGTGGTTTTCAAAATTTTGGTTTAATTAATTAGACAAATCGGATCACTTCATAGGATTGCGTCACGAGTCCTACTTAATTTTCTGTTAGGCTTGAGGGCAATACGTTCTAATTTTTGGACGGCAGAGGCATTAATGCCACTAATGTATGACGGAGGGTATTTGTATACCATTTCCGATTGTTTGACGGTATAGTTGTCCTTCTTCCCTAATAAAAAAGAAATAAAAGGGCAAATGTTGTTGGCCGTTGTAAAGAGTAGCAGTTCACGTTGCGAAGAAAACAAATAATAACGAGAATAGAGAGAAACCCTATGCAGCGTTAATGAGAGGAACACAACGCTTCAGGTAATCGATATTCACAATTTCTTAAGTATTACAATTTATATATATATATATATATATATATATATATATGGTATTTTAGTCGGCGGAGAAGAAAGTAATTTGAAAATATAACTGTAGTAAGCCTATTCTGGTATATTTTTTGATTTAGGGAGAAAATGATTTGAAAATAAAATAATTGGCATTATTAAGTATCTTTTTTAAATTGATGTGTATCTATAATTATTAGTATTACTTCATGTTGCCTTTTGAAGAGGAAAAACGATAAAAGTGGGTTTGGGATAAGAAAATTGGAAATTGGTATATTTGTATAAAGTAATGTGCGAATCGAGAAAAAGGGTGTTGCTGGGCAATCATGTTGTAATGATTGAGGATATAGTTTGGTTATGATGACTGATATTAATTAATAGGAAGAAAGGGCATATCAAATTGAGGTTCTAAAATAATGGATTGCTCGTGATTTTTCATGCAACTGGACTTCGTTGTTTCATTCAATTTTCGTATTGTTATCATATGATCCAAGTTTTGATATATTAGTATATTAATTAAAAAATAGTTGATGTATTATGTTATATGAAGATCATTAAATTTATGGTATTTGAAAATATTGAAACTAAATATTATGCTTGAAATTTTGAAAAAAAAAAACATGAGAGTTTACATGTTAGCAAGAAAGGAGATTGATTACATATTTTTGTGAGTTTTTTGTCTAAGCTTGACATATAGTGGTATGGTTGTTATAAATTACGAAAACTTAGTGTGGTTACTGATTTCAATAGAATACATTTATTTGGAAGTCCAACGAAAGAGGAAGAGTCAAGTCATGGAGTGATTGTTCGACTATTTGACACAAGTGGATTTCTAAACCTTTGTTAAGTGTATGAAATTCGTGTGTTTCCTTGTGCTATGTGTTGGGGAGTATTGGGACTTGGTGATGGGTTGACTTGTACATATTGATTTATTCTAATAATGAAAAGGGGGTAATAAAAGGTACATAATTTATTATTTGTGTATGACGTGTTAAGAATAGTTTTAAAGGTTTGCTGAATTATTGTCGATGTTGTATCATGATTATGTTGTTGTGAATTCAGCAATGTTATGAAAATAGTCATCTCCTAATTATTTGGGTGAACATGTCATTTGCATTTTTTAGAGATATGGTTGTGACAAGTGTTATGTGAATAACAAAACAAAGAGGATGTACCATTTCGAGGGACTTGTTGTGAACCGCGATGGATAATATATTTATTGGGACGTATCGTGCCCCACGATGGTTGCTACTATCAAGGATCGTATCGCACGCTTTGGTGGATGCAATGGAAGATATTACCCTGTCACGACCCGAGCCTACACTCTGGAAGTGGCCGGCACTGGATTACCATTGCTGTTCCCCAAGTGAACGCTCATCCTAGCTGACTACAAGAGCAAGACTCAATAAGCATACAAAGCTTGAAAAGTGAAATAAAATTCATAAACTCAACTTTCATATTCCTTTTTCATTAGAAACAAGGTGTTGTCTATCTTGCCCCTCTTGAAACCATTTTTCAGCAAGAACTTGGACAACTTTTTATACCAGGCTCTAGGTGGCTTCTTTAATCCGTACATGGCCTTGTTGAGTGATGCAAGATTTAGGAAGTCGGCATCCTCAAATCCAAAAGGTTGTTTCACATATACTTGTTCATTCAGATTTCATTCAAGAAGGGAATTTTGACATCCATCTGGAAGAGATTGAACCCCATGAATTTTGCAAAGGCTTTGAGGATTCTGATAGCCTCCGTTCAAGTAACAGGAGAAAATGTCTTATCATAATCAATTCCTTTCTCTTGATTATAGCCTTGAACAACCAGTCTTCAGTTTTTCCTTGTGATAACTCTATTCTCATCAAGCATATTGTTGGATACTCATATGGTCCCTATGATGGTTATGAATGTAGGTCTTGGGACTAGGTACCACACATTGATCAACTAAAATGGAGAAGTTCATCTTGCATCGAATTGAGCTAATCAACATCCTTCAAGACTTCCTTCACATTTTTAGGCTTAATAGTAGAGATGAAGGCTGAGAATGCAACCACATTTCTTTTTATGGACCTGGTTTGCTTTCCAGAATTCAGTGGAGAGATGAGGTTTTCAAGGGGGTGAGATGATCTATGCTTCTACACCGGTTTAGAGGCCAGGGTTTTGGAGTTGATTCGTTAGTACTTTTTCATCTTCAGAATCATCATTATCAGGAGGATAAGTTTCCTATTGACTTCCATCTTGAGACGGACAATATCCCATTGTAGGTTGGTCATCCTCCTTCATCTTCTCTGATGAACTAGGATCAACATTGTCATGATCGGGAATCACCCCCTAGATGTAATCAGTGCCGTCGTCCTTGGAGAGGACTTGGACAAGCCCTTAGCATTTGTCATAACATATCATAGGTCAAAATTGTGGAAAATTTAAAACTTTTACATAGTGAGGTATACATAGACCTCGCACATATCATATATGGAGTTTAAATAGAGTTCTCGCTTATTGAAGCCTACATAATCTTCTCGTTTAGACAATATAACCAATACAAAAATATAGTCGAATAACATTGTCACATTAAACAATCTAAAGAGTATTAGAACATTCGAGCATAGACCATACTTCAATACACTAAGCCACATATAGACTTAAAACAATAGTATCAAATGTAGGGGAATGAAATAGTGTCTTTAGTAATAACAACTTCATAGCTAGAATAGAGAAATTGTAACATCCCCAAACATTGAGGACCTACCAATAACTTGTGGAATAGTTTCAAGTCTTCTTGCAAAGTGACCTTGATTCAATGGCACGAACATACATTGTTTGGGAAAAGGGAAAGAATATGGGTTAGTACAACCACATATACTATGTATGGAAACGTATGCAAGTAAAACAATTGAAATCATGCTTAAAAGGACACTTTTGTAAAAACCATGCTAAGTCGCTTTTAATAGCCTTTATGCACAATCAAGAACACATACAAACCAATGATCACATATTTATTTAAGACAATTCCATATTCAACACAAGACCAACACAAATCATAGAGTCAAGTCAACATGGATATTATCAACATAATGTCATATCAGCATGAATGTCATAATATTAAGATCATATAGGCATGAATAACTCCAACATAATGTCATAATAATAATTAATGTACAAAAGTTCATAACATCACATCATATAAGACCCTTACTCATAACCTCTTTTCAAGCCTACAAGTGCAATGCTTATGTGAAGACGCATAACCCCAGATAATCAAGTAAACCAAGCAAAGGATCAAAAGAAATGTCCATATTTAATATACCTTCCTATCATGCATATTCTTCATCATATATATAAATTTAGAAAAATAGCATGTTCATCAATGAATCTAACATCATATAGAATCATCAACATGTAAATTCATCATATACATTTCATTCATATCATAATTACATAAGAACAACCTACTATGACTTCCCTCAAGGTTAACTTGTGCCATGTGTAAGTAGAGTCTCATACCCCTACCTACACTAAGTAGAATCCCTTAAGTCACCATACTTAGTTTTCACTTCATTGCTTTCACTTTTACTTTCGAGAACAATCACCTAACCTGACAATAGACCATGTGATCTAATCATGGAATCTTGTGTGATGAAACTCTACACTAAAAGAAGGTGCTCTAATTTCCAAGGTAGAACTAAAATGTGAACATAGCATTTTAGGTGGATTCACTAGCTAGTATTTCTATGGAGGCAACACAGTTAAAACATACTAGAGACTCTCTTTATGCATAATTTCATTGTAATATCCATTTCATGAGAACCATTGTGAACCTACCTTCCCACATTTGGAAGGTACAACTTTCATAACTACTTTCCTTCGTATTAAGCTAAAGTCGCTTTTTGAAATATCTTTAAGTCATTCTTAATCATCATAACCTATTATAGGCCATAGGAGACTAACCCCTTGTATCTCATAACATTAGATCATTACGTATTCCATGAGAATTTCCTTTCATAACAACCCTTTATTTGTGAGATCAACACATCATAGTCATATCATAGTAAGAAAGACAAGTAATTCACATTCAACCTTGTATCACCATAACGTTAACATGATCTCACAATTCACATACTCAAGATATTTTAGCAAATTCATCATATCATAGTCTTATTAGTCTAGTCACATATAATATTTCAATTGAATACCATTATCAAGTATAAGCCATCATCATTGAAGTAAAGAACTCAAGCTCATAAAGTCTTGCCACATAGCCTTCATAATCATCATTCAAGATCTTACCATCAATCAAACTAATTCATCCATTAATTCACTTAGTACTATCATATAGTAGTAATCTATACAACAAATACTTCAGTAGTATCTTCAGTTAATCTAATGAACCGCAATTCATAACCTAGTGTTAGGGGAGAAGGGTTCAATCGTGATTTCTTCATGAGAACTAGGTCAAAGATAGACAAATACATAAATTAACCCATAAAGGATCATAATTATCAATAATAATAAAATAAAATCAACATCAAATCAATTTGAAAGATCAATTACGAAATCGGAAGAAAACCCAACCTTGAGACTTCATTAGAAACTAATTTTCTACAGAGCCTCCTGGGGAAAGAAATATAGATAGTGAATAGCTTCCACACCTTAGAATTCGATAGAGTTTTAAGGATAAAAGATTAAATCTTTAAGCCCTAGTGAACCTTGAAGTTTGGTCTACAATGGAGTCTTTGAATAGAGAAAGAAAGTAGAGAGAAGTTGGAGAGAATTGGATTTGGGAATTATGGGGGTGTTAAGATGGTTTTAGACTTAGGGTAATTTATATAATCATTTAATTAACTTAATTAACCACCAATTAACCCTTAATTAATTAACTAACCAACTGAACAATTAACTCCGTAACTTTAAAGCTTGGCAATCGAAGACCTTCAAATGACAGTTTCCCGTCGACGGGGCATCGTACTGGCAAGCATCATTTGATTAAGAGATTGTGTTTATGTAAATTTTTGAAAAATGTCTAAGTGTCAACCAACGTAGCCATCGAGAGAGCATCGATCAAACAACGACTCGTCGTTTGGCTCGTGGATGCACACTACCCAATTGACATTTTTGGGTCTAAATGGAAGGTTCCTCTCCAAGAACCCTTAGGGTGGTCCTTGGTAAGTCGTACCCATATGTTTCAACCCACAAAACACTTTACTATATATTTAACACATTTTAACCAAATTTCAGTAATTTTGGACTCTTAAAACCCCATAAAAAAGGCAAAGACACACTAGCACACATTTTACAATTCTTTAGACGTCATGGTCGTTTCTTGATTTTTTGACTCTAACATTCCCTAATTAGTTTTAATACATTATTTTAGGATTAGAAACAGTGTATAAAGTTTTAATTTATCATGTGAGGCTCTAGAACTAGTCATGGACTTTCTAAGTGTTACAAGCACCATCATATTCTGGATTTCCTTTAGCTTCAGGCCTGCTGTCTTCAATATTCTTAATTTTGAAAAGATCAATGAGATCATTATCGTTCTTCATATCCATGTTTTATAAATCACCACTCTCATCGAAGATCACATGAACATTTGTTCTTTGGCTAACGACTCTGTAAGCTTTGCTTGAAAAAAGTAACCTATATAAACACCTTCATCACCTTATGGGATAAAAACATTCCTAGGTCATCCTTGCCATTTCTCAGCACAAAACACTTGCACCCAAAGGCCATTAGGTAAATTAGGTTATGTTTCTTGTTGTTAGGCAATTCATATGGCATATTGTTCAGGAGAGACCTAATTAAGCACCTATTAGTCACACAACATGAAATGTTGATAGCTTCAACCCAACAATTTTGAGGAAGATTTGACTCGATCATCCTTGTTATGGAAATATCTACAAGAGTTTTGTTCTTCCTTTCCACCTAACAGTCTTGTTGAGGTGTTTTAGGCGTTGAGAAGTTAAGATTAATACCATTTTTTTCACAAAAGACATCAAGCTTTACATTTTCAAACTCAGTTTCATGGTCTGACCTAATTCTTGTAATTAACAAGTTGATCTTTGTTTGGATCATCTTGGAAAATATCATCAACACATCAGGTGTCTCAGACTTTGAGTTGAGAAACATAGTCCACATGAATCTTGAGTAGTCATCCAATAACCAGGATGTACTTATCTGTGCTTCAACTTTGGACTTTTGCAGGCCCACTAATATACATGTGTATGAACTTAAGAACCCGTAAAGAACTAACTTACTTCTTTGATTTGAATGAGGATTTGGCTAAGACTAGATTCGTACTCTTTAGATGATTTTTATATGTGACAACTTTTAGAATATCATTATGTATGTTTTCATGATTGTTATGTATGAAGTCTAAGTATACTTCACATACTATTAGAGTTTTTTAATTTTTCAACATATTTTAACCGATGACATTTTATGACGAATGCAGCTTGTCTGAGTCCTTTGAGAGGACGACGACGCCGGTTGCATTTGGGGTGTACTCTCTGTATGTGACAAGCTTAGTATCAGAGCATGAGGTTAAATATCCTTATCGATGTCTCATTAAACCACGTTACATTGTGTCTGGTTCATGGTTGTGAAGCGCGCTAGAATTATGGATGAGAGGATATGTGACGACTAAGAAACTTCTCTTTTCTTGATACTCATATGTCGTGCCTTTAGTATTTAGAAACTATGTGTGTTTTAGAATCTAATCCTTTTTTGTGGTTTTAGACGATGAACACAAAAAGGATAGTCGCTACAAGAGTAGGAGATGAGATTAAAAATGCGGGAGCTACTCCCCAAGGCAATATAGTTCCTCCTTAAGTGCAAGATGCTTCAAATGATCAAGTTTCGGTGAATCCTACAGATAAGACGGATGGTGAGGTGAGGGAACCCTTGTTCCAAATAGCCCAAACAATCATACTCAAGCACAAGCCATTATGGCATTATCTAACATGGAGGTTGTTCCTCGAGAGAACCAACATGCTAGCACTATGGCTAGCCATTTGGGGGATTTTACGAGGATGTGTCCTCCTATTTTTTTTCATCTAAGGTTGAACAAGACCCCCAAGACTTCTTTGATGAGGTTTGCAAGATTTTGTTTGCTATGGGGGTGAGTACTACTGAGAAAACTAAAAGTGCTTCTTATCAACTAAAGTACGTGGCCTAGACATGGTACTATCAGTGGAAGGATAGTAGGGCTTTAGGAGATGGTCCCCTAACTTAGGGGATCTTAAAAAAGGCCTTTCTTGACACAGTGTTCCCAAGGGAGCAAAGGGAAGCTAAGGTAGAGGAGTTCATAAACCATCGTCAAGGAGGTATTAGTTTTAAGGAATAATCCTTGAAATTACATAAGGTGTCTAAATATGCTTTCTCTTTGATTTTGATTCGATAGGGATGAGACGAGCCGTTTTGTAATCGGTGTGTCCTAAGAGCTTTAAGAAGTATCTAGTGCGGCCATGCTTCATGAAAATATGGATCTTTTCACATTTATGGTTCATGCACAACAAGTAGAGGATAGTCGTCTAAGGAAGAAGTATAGAGATGCTAAGAAGGCAAGGTCTTTTGAAAGTTGTTCTTCTAAGAGTAGGCTTGATGTTCAAGACAAGTCCAAGTTCAAGAAGAGGTTTTCAAACCAATTCCCTTCAAATTTCCTCAATAATTGCAGCGATATAGGTTCTAATCCTAAATCTCAAAAGGGGAGAAATGTTGATCTACCAAGTGAAAGACCAACTTCTATAATTGTGGTAAGAAACATGTGGGTGAATGCCTTCTTGGGACAAATAGTTTCTACGGTTGTGTCAAAGGTGTCCATATGGTGAAAATTGTCCTAATGTAAGAATCCATTGTAAAGGGAATGACAAAACACAACCAAGTGATCCTATTTCTGAAGCTCCAAAAAGGAACCGTTTGTATGCACTCAAGGTTGGGGGTGAACAAGAGAACTCTCCAGAAGTTATGACGGGTATGTTAAAAGTTTTCTTTGTTAGTGTATACGAATTTCTTGATCCAGGTTGTACTCTTTATTTGTTACACCTTTGGTAGCTAGGAAGTTTGATGTATGTCCCGATGTTTTGATTGAACCATTTTCAGTATGTACCCCAATGGCGATTCTGTGGTTGAAAAAGATTCTAAAGGAAATGTTCCTGTAATGTTCTCGAATAATGTTTCTCTTTTTGATTTGGTAGAACTTGACATGTTTGACTTTGATATCATTTTTGATGTAGATTGGCTTCATGATTGTACTGCATCCATAGGTTGAAGAACAAGGGTAGTAAAGTTTCAATTCCCAAATAAACCCATTCTAGAGAGGAAGGGGGGAAATTTTATGCCAAGGGGTCAAATCATTTCTTGTTTGAAAGCTTGTGGGATGGTCGCCAAGGGTTTTCTATATCACATAGTGAGGGTTAAGGACCTAGAATGTGAAACTCCTACTATTGAGTCAGTCCTTGTAGTGAGGCAATTCCAAGAGGTTTTTCCTAATGACCTTTCAAGAGTTCCTCCCGAACAGGAAATTGACTTTTCATTGATTTATTACCAGATATGAATCCTATTACAATTCTTTCATATCGGATGGCTCCAGCCGCATTGAAAGAGTTAAAGATCCAACTCAAATATTTACTAGATGACATGATATAACGAATGATAAGGGGTTGTCTGATCCTCTAAGTGGACGACGACATCAGTCGTATATGGGGTGTACTCTCCAGATGTTACATAATGAATACTGGATGTCTAGAACACGTCACTGAGAAGTCTATAAAATATCCTCCCTCAAGGAACTTTAAGGTGGAGGTGCATCATTTGGTGATAGCAAGAAAGGGATTTTTTTTTGTAGATATGTTTGGGAAATCGGTGGAACACACTATTAAGGATGTATACTTTGTCAAGGTTGAAGTACAATCTTTTGAATTGTTTCATAGATTTGTGATGAATGAATTGAAGTTAAGTTATTATTAGAAAGAAGGTGAGGTCACCAACTTTATCTCTCGGATGATGATCTTGATAAAATAGAGATGAAAGAACATGTATATTACTGACCTGATTATTGTTCATCATAATGGTATCACTTTCCTTAGTGCTTAAAGTAAGAATGCTCAGGTATGACATGAGAGATGTGCACAAACTTGTGTCAGGGAACCTAGTCCCCATAATGCACAGAATGAAATTTCCAGATGATAAAGATTGTGAGATGTTATTAAAAAGAAGAAGATAAGACCATCCTTTATGTGGAATAAGAAGGCTTTTAATCTTCGAAAGAAATTTTGTTGAAGTGGTGAATATTACATGTCCTATGACAAAAAGGATGATTTTGCAAATTGATGAAAGAATAGTTGTGGTATATCTTCCTCCAGCAAGGCTTATTGGTTGTATAAAAAGAGAGGTCATGTTATTCTTGATGAGTCTGGAAGAGTTAAGAAGTTTAATGAGAGAAGATTTTGATATGGAAGAGTTGCTTCATATTCAGCGAGACGGTCTATAGTGAGCTTTCGGAAGAACATCCTCGTCATGAATCCATAAATATCAAGGAAGCTAATGCAGATAATGAACATGATGAGGGTCTCGGTCTTTAGAAAGTGCAGAAAAAAATGGTGCATTTAAAACTGATAATGTAAATTCTAAAGATAATAATGAACAAATCGATCAAGCTTAGTTTTAAAGAAGCGAAGTATGACACTCGATAATCTGATAGGTTTTCCAAATTCCTCTTCAATAATGGCTTAAAAATAGTTACAATTGACAAAACCCATTTTTGAAATCAAAAGGAATGGAATTGTTGATACTAAAACACATATTGATGATCTCATCTTTGAAGCAACTTATGAGATGTTGTGTGAAGTGTTTGTTTAACTCATGAATTGTAAGTTTTTAAGTGAGCATAATGGTAGAATTTAGTTTCTTGGAGTTGTAGATCAAGAAAATGTCTAAAGGTACTTGATGATTCCACAAATTAGACTTATATAGGGCTTTAGTTTAATGAAAATAGTGTACTCAAGTGCTTATTTTATCTAAGTATCTCATGAAAACTTTAATGTTTTAGGTATTTAATGTTTGAGTTAAAGCATGGACACGTAGGTAAAAATGGAACGAAAATCCTAAACGCAACGAAGAAGCTAAAGCCTGAGCATGGCCAACCACACTTGGAAAGTCGCCGAAAGGACGTACTCCACAGTTTTTTCCGGTGCGCGAAGTCCTGAAGGAGGAGGATAAAAAAGGTGATGAAAATAGTAGTCGGTCGTCATTGAACAGTTCCGAGAAGAAGTGCTGCAACATTGAATTATCCAGGACATGAAGATGCTAAAAGCAAGCACGAAATTGCCATTAAATTGAAGATGGAAGAGTAGGCGAGTCATTCGACGACCTCAACTTACCTCGGTGAATCATCCGCCACAATACTAAATCTGAAAACTATAAGTAGTAGCCTGAGGTATTATTTTTAAGGGTCCACCCATTCATACAATTTTTATCTTAGAATACTTCTTTTTTTGTATTTTTGTCCCAAGTTTGGAAAGGTTTTTATGGAAGACTTGAAGAATGAAGGAGTTCATCTTCCCCAAGTTGGGAGTGGGTCTTCTCCATTCTTCTTCCTTTTCATAAATCAAGGATTAGTTTTTTATTCCCATTTGATATTAATATCATTTTAGTTGTAACTTTTTATTTCTTGATGTGTGGCTAAAACCCCCCATTCTTAGGGAGTGATTTAGCAAATATGCATTGATAATTTTATTGGGTCTTACTTGTTGATAGGTTAGATGTATTTTAATGGTGATTTCACGTAGTAGTTGATGTTTAATTTAATGGGTTTGTAGTTGCAATAAAAAACCACACATGTTTTTTCGTCTTGCTTGAGAGAGAGGTCACCAAACCAAGACCGCTAAACTGATGGCCCAAGGAGTGGGTCTACATGAGGTTCAGCCCGAGAGGGTGAGCCCTACTACCATATCCTAATGCTCAGCTCGAGATAGTGAGTGAAGTAAGGCGTAGGCTGGCCTTCATGTGGCAAATGGGTGTCTGAGAGGAACCCATTAAAAATGGTGTAAGTTTCTCTAGAGAGAACTTATTTACATCTAAAGCTTAGCGTGTTCACTATTATCTTGCAAATTTCTATCTAAAGCATGTACCCAATGATTTATATAAATTTGTATTGTGTTCACACCCCAAGAATTTATCCCCCAACATGAGATTCTTTTCATTTTTACCATTTTTAGTAATCGTGAAAAACACCCTTCGTTATTTGAAACTGTCGTTTCACCCTTCTAATTTTTAATGTTTTTATTCGTAAATCGTTTTCCTAAGGCAAAATAGAATGAAATTCTAATTAACTACATATTCTAAAACTACATCATTAAGACACGAACCCAGCCCTCGGTTGGGTTTCTATATTATCGATGATGGTATACACAAAACCCTAGGTTAGTGTCGTTGGGCATGATAATTATCAAAATGGTGCCTCTGCAGGGGAGTGGTGTCACATGAAGATGTACTAATTTTAAGTTTTTGTTTTGTAGTTGTATTTTACTATGTTCACTTTTAGTTTTGTTTTTCTTATTTTTTGTGTGTGTGTATGTAGGTCCTCCAATCTTGGCTGAGGGAGTGGCTAGAAAGTCAATTGAAAAAGATTAAGAAGTTGAGGGTGACTTCAAGTTAATTTCACTTGTATCTCAACTAAATGACTTGACCACCAAAATATCTGAGGTGGAAAACTAGAGCAAACTCAAAGGGATGTATATGCCTTCTTCGGAGTGGAAAAATTCTAAAGAAGATGAGAAAAGTTTTAGTGAGGACACACTTAAAATCGTTATTCAAAAAATAACCAATCAAGATCGAGTGTTGGATGAAATGAGAAAGAATGTGGAAGCATTAAATCAATTGATGGGATCTCATTTTAGATCAATCCAGCACATCAGATCACACTTAATGTTTTCTCTTACGTAGCTCCATCCAAATGACACATTGGGGTTACCTAGTGACACTATGTCTATATCTAATAACAATGAGTGAGTCAAACCTACGTCGTTCCACGACGTTAAATACGACACTTCTTTTGAGGCAACCCAATGTCATAAATGTGTAGGATCTTGTTTTTATTTAATAATGGTGTATTGATGTTTCAAGTCAAAAGGAAGAAAGTGTTGAAAAATATAGGTTGGTGAGTAGGAGTCCCATCCAGAGAATCACCAAACACATTGGTGTGCCCGACTGGATCCGCCATTTGGTTCAATGGAGAAGCGATATAGAGCCTGTAAAACTCAGCAAACAAGGAAAGCAGTTAGGCTGATCGCCAACTTATTGGGCGATCCCGATGAAGACCGCCAATTTTATCCTAGAAAATTTAAGATTTTGAAGAGCGGGATAAAAAAATACTTGGCGTATCACCTAGTGGTTCGGCGAGTGCGACTTACGTTACCAAATGGGCAAAAATTGAACGGTTATACAATGACCAAAAGTCAAGACTTTTGAATTTCTCAATTTCACTCGTTGTAGACTTCTCAAAATCACACCAAAGGTATTATTTTCCAAAATCTTAACTCAAATTAGTGTTGTAGTTTATAATTGATGCATGGGATTTGATTTCATTGCCTCCTGACATTACAAAAACAAATTAACATCATCGAAGTTTAGTCTCTAAAACCTCAAACTTAGTTTTTTAAATATAATGTTGCTCTCTTTTGCAAGTTTACTATCAAGATGAAGTTTGTTGGGCCTCTTTTGTAGAAATAGGTTTTCATGATGCAGTCTTAATTTCGAGCTTTAGTTGCCTGAAATATTTTAATTGTCGAATGCCTTGTTGCTTGTGCTTTAATTTGATTGGGCTTGCAATATGTGTTGCTTGGTTGTTGTTATATTGGTTGTGTGAAATCTAAATAGCCCACATTTGTGATAATAATGAAAATTGATTAATGAGGGAATGAATGAAAACATTATTAAGGGTTATCATAGTTATATGCCCAAGATTTAGCAAGACCAGAAGAAGTATGAGTATTCCGGGGTGATGAGAAGCACGAGTATTGTGTGAATTTCGTGTATGCATGCATTGACTTTTTATTTTTGGGATAGTTTGAATAATAGGAACGTTTATCCACTTTATTAGGTGAGTCGAGCTCGTCAAACATCTCTGTGGATTGCCTAATGGTCATAGAACGCCCTTAATTCATACCTCACTTTGACGAGTAGACTTTTGTATTGCAAATTTTCCTAGACTTTAAGATATTCCCTTTGGTGAGCTTAACTTAGCTGGCCAAAGAGACTTGGCGATTCTCCAGTTAGAAAGACGAACTTTTAGGTAGCGGATTTTATGTGTTTGAAATTGATTAATCTTTTAACTGATCACAGACTTTTGCAGATATGGTACTCACCAACTTCAACACAGAACTTCAAAAGAAGGCAGCTTCTGGAATTCGTATTAACTAAGTAGGCTCTAATCGTTTTATGAGAGGATGAGAAGAACTTCAAAAAAGCCGAGGCAAAAAGTAGAAAAATATGTCAAAGAAAAGAGTACCTACTGAGATCACTATTGAGTATGATAAGCTTGAAATGACCAACCATTGATTCAATGACAATGCATACTCAGAAATCTTCCTCAGCAGTCATCCACTAGAGTTTCTCAGGCACAAGCAATTGAACTAGGGACACCTCATCCATAGCTCCTCCTGAGCCAGTTCCAAAACATGAAAAAACACCTCCAATGGCACCCATGCTCACTCTAGCTCATTTACAGTGACTAGTAAACAAATTAAAGGGTGATGGGGAGTGAACCATCTTTGAGAAAGTTCATTTATGTAGAAGTCTTGAAAGGGAAGTAACCAGAAGTCCTGAAAACATTACGCTTCCATGAGTTCGAGCAATTCACTAGGCTCCGAGGCCCGTATATTTCTTCTCGGGTTAGAGAGTTCTACACAACTTATGGAGTATTGGTGCCTAAGAGAAAAAAGTAGGAAAGTGAGGTTAGACCAGTGAGGTCGTTCGAGTTAGAGGCACGGTGGTAGAGTGCTACAATGCGTTTATCAATGTCTTATTGGGAAGGTTGTTGCACTCTGTACGGTCTTATAAGGGATTGCCCCTACTGCATCATTAGATGATTAGAAGTAGTGGTTGGATCCTATGATCTTTGAGGACACCAACACATGGATCGGGGTTGATGCTACTATTGAGAAGAGGTACCTGAATATTGCTACTTGATTCTTGTTTCGCTTATTCAACAATACCATCATGCCATCGCATAATGAGTCTACGCTACGCCTTTCCAAGACAGTTTTCCTTGGATGTATAATGCACATTAGGACTATTGATTTGAGGCTGCGAACTTCACAGGAGGTGGACATGGGCACCAAAAAGAAGCATACTTCCCTTCCATTCCATATCTTGATAATGGAGTTGCACCTCTATTTTGTAGTAACTGAGGAACCTACGAGGGACATCGAGGTCACCCCTTTATCCGCCACCGACATCAGGTGTTTTGAGGATGAATACATACATGAGAAGGTTGATAGGAGGAGAGAAACTCCAGTATATTCCTCTCTTTAGATCAATATTTAGTTGTTACATGAAGATGCATACACAACTACTCCGATTCCCGGACCATCACGTACATTAGTCTCTTTTTTTCACGGGATCCAAGTGCTTCTTTATCTTGGCAGCCGATTAGAATCACAAAGACAATGATCCTAAATATCGGGCATCTATCCAAATCAGCAGAGGTGAGGGAAACAAAACTAGAGAGATTACTTCCAAGGATGATCGAGAGTGCCACAACTGCTGCACTTTCCCCAATGCATGCGTCTATCAATGCATTGATTCTAAGGGTTAAAACTTGTGGGAGCACAAATAAGAGACTATCCAAGACATTGCGTACGAAAGCCGACATCGCAAACCTGAGATAGAACATTGATTATCTAAAGTCGGTTGACTTCAACAATATAATGATGATGGATTATGATGGAGGTGCCCCTGCCACATAGAGATTCCTCCAGCTACCACTGGAGATGTGCAGATGGTAGATGCAAAAACTATGGAGAAACTAGCAGCAGAATAGGAGAGGGCAGAGGAAGAACACATCTTCAGCAATTTGCCAAACTTGGTGGGGACCATTATGGAAAAGGCAACCCAGATATCAACATATGCGACATTCACCGCCTCCCACAGTAAATCTCATTAAATCTAGAAAGATTGCATTGTCTTAGGATATTTTGGGAACTGATACCCACGCACAGAATGCTGACAAGAGGACTAATTCCCCGACAGGATGATAGGATGCATAGACATGATCAATCTCTACCTCTTTACGTCTTACTTTGAGTACACTTTTGAATATTCATGATATTTGCATTTGAGGAAAAAACACCATATTTGTGGTGGGATGAGACCCACACCTTTTGTGTTAATATTTGTTTTATGTATATAGTTGGGTTTTTTTAAAATTGTATTCCATACTGGTTTTTGCAGATCTTTGAGCTTATTGATTTTTTATTTCAATTTCAAAATGAACCTTCCGAAATTTTTTCACTTTTAAAAATTATTCTCCACCTGTTGTGTTCAAAGTGGATGTTCTCATACTAATTTATGTCTCGTTTTATCAATACCGACGACTGAAATAGTTCTCTCAATCGAACAAACATGAATGTCCAACTATGATGAGACATGTAACACTCCAGAAGTTCCACGACTTTGACTGGAGCTTAGCCATCCGAAAAATGATTAAAGTGATGATTCTAGACCTTTATTAATGTAATGAACTCAATTAGAAAATCTTAGATCCAAAACAACAAAGAAAGACCTTGACGTCCGAAAACCAGCCAATTGAACTAATAAACGTCCCTATGTTTGGTGAAGGTTTGGGAGTGAAAAATGAAGTCCCAAACTTGTAAAAAGACTTTAAATAGGTAGTATGTAGTCCAAAGGGTACAAATATACAGTAACGACTCCCCAAGGACTGCCCAAAGGGTCCTTGAGAAGGTCCGCGAGTCTATCTGTCTCAACTCAGATTTTCAAAAACTAAATGTGAAATTGACCCCGCGACGTGCAGTAACTTCCCATATTCATTCGCGTCGTTTTTATGTCAATTTAACTTCACAAAAAGACCCATTCAGGTGAGGGGTCTTTTGGGTATTTTAGGGGACGATTTTATAATGATTTTAGATCAATTTTAGACCACTTTCACATAGTTCAAATTAGATTAAACAAATCCCTCCCAATTCTGTTAAGAACTCTCTCTTTTCAAACTCAATTGAAGAACAAGAAAATTTTAAGGAAGAAGACGAAGACTTCAATATTTTTACTCGAAATACGTGGAATATTCGTCAATAAGGTCTGAGTTCTTTAATATTACGATTCCTTTCTCCAAGAGGTCCTTTCAAATATGATTTTCAAGAATTCAACTCCTAGGGATTTTACTCTACAAAATGGGTTTTCTTCATAACTCAAGATTTATGACTAATGATGACAATTAACGATGTTCTATGGTTAATTAAGTATGTATTATTGGTCAATTGGTTTTTAATGTTTGATTTTCGTGTGTAGAACGTTCCTTCTCTAAATAATGGTTTTGATTGGGTTATATTTATCACTTGATAACATGTAAACGTTGGGATTGGAACTTTAGCTTGAATGAACTCCTTAATCACCCTTTTCCTTTATCCTTAACCATTGATTGGTCTTGTTTCTGACTTTAAGCCTTAGTTTTGGGTATGTTATTGAGTATTTCACTATGTTGTTGGATGATTGATGTATATTGAACGTAAGTTCTTGATGAAGGTTCTTAGGAGATATAGGTAGGTCTTCTTAAGTCGTGATTACTCTATTATGTTTATGCTAGCCTATAAATGATGTTTCTATGCAATTGATGTATATATGATGTTGCTATGTATATATTTTCGGATATGAATAATTTAAATGTGAGATCATGGAAAGGATATGATAACACAATTTGATGATGTTTATCTTGTATGCCTTACATAATATGATTATGATATGTTAATCACACAAATGAAGGTTGTGATGAAATGAAATTCTCATCCTAAACCTAAAGAGCTTATGATCTTGTTTATACAATGATTTAATATCCTATGACCTATGATAACATTTATGAATAAATGAAGACTTAAAGGTTATTCACAAAGGGACTTTAGCTTAACACTGATGAACTAGATATGAGAGGTGTCCCTTCCCTACATGGAAGATAGGTTCACAATGAATCTCAAGAGATAGAGGTTGTGATGTAATGTGGAACTATGTGTCTCTAATATATATCCTAGATCTTCAACTATGTTGCCACCATAGGAATACTAGCTAGTGGATCCACATAGAAATCTATCTTCATTTTTGGTTCTACTTTGTCCGGTATACCACCTTCTCTCAGTGTGGGGTTTTATTACACATGATTACATGTTTAGCTCACATGGTCTAATGTCGGTTAAGGTAATTATCCCCTCAAGTAAAATGAAAGAGAAGTAAATGGACATTTACAAGGGTGACTTGAGGAGTCGTCTTATTATAGCTAGGGGTATCAGACTCTACCTAGACATTGCACAAGTTGTTTCTAAGAGATGTTGTAGAGGATTGTTCTTATGTAATATAATAATATAAAATGTATGCTGCTTATGATATACTATGTTACTCTTCTATGATGTTGGTTATGTTGATGAACATGCTATTGGTCTATATTGCTATATGTGGTGATGACTACTTATGTTATATGATGTATGAAGTAGAGCATTACTTATGGTCCCCTATCTTGTTTACTTGATTACATGGGGTTATGGGGTTTCATATGATCATTGCACTTGTATGGTTGGGATAGGATTATTGGTAATTGTTTGTATGTTATGTGTTAATTGATCTAATGAACATGCAATGCCAATATGACTTTACTATGATATGTCTTTGGTTATGATCACTCTTTATGTTGTTGTTATCCTTATCATCTATATGTTCTCTTGAGTGTGCATTAAAGATTTTCAATTGATTTAGCATGATTTCGAAAGAAATGGTCCTTTTCATGCATGTACTTGAATGTTATGTGCATATAATCATACTTTGTACATGTGGAATACTAACCCCTTACTTTATATAACTACAAATGTAAGGTCCAACCATTGAAGATTAAGAATTTCGATTGAAGAAGCTTGAAACTCTTTCTTCGAGTATTGGTAGAACCTCATGTTCGGGGATGATATCTTTTTATTATTCTATCTTATGAAGACTTTGGTAGTTTTAAGAATACTTTTTATCCCATTTTATGTTCTCTGGATTCTATTGCATTAAAGTTTATAAGGCATATTGACATTATTTTTTCTAAGTCCAACTCGTATTCTTTTGATGGTTTTTATGTGAGGCAATTCTTAGACTTTCCTATATATGTTATCATGTTTCTATAAGAAATGCCTAAGTAAGATTTTATGTGATAGGTCTAAGTATACCTCACTTAGTATATGTAAAAGCTTTTCATTTTTTACCGCATTTTTAACTGATGACATGTTATGACGAATGCTAAGGGCTTATTTGAGACCTATAAGAGGACGTCGATGCCGGTCACGACCGGGGGTGTTCTCTGATCGTGACAAATATTGTATCAGAGCACGAGGTTAAACAAACTAGGGCCGTGTCTCACTAAACCACATTATATAGTGTTTTATTTATGGTTGTGAAGCGCACCAAAATTATGGATGAGATGCTATGTGATGATTAGGAAAATTCTCTTTTCTCGGTAATCCTATTTCTTGCATCTAGATGTTTGTCATTGTGTATCTTTTATCATCTAATCCCTTTCTTGTTATTATAAGCGATGAACACAATAAGTACATCCGCGAGAAAAGTGGGGGAAGAGATTTCGAATGGGGGATCTACTCAACAAGGTAATTAGGTTCCTCTTGAAGAGCAAGTTGCTGAGAATGATCAACTTCCAGTCAATCCTCCATCCATGAGGGATAGTGGGATGGGGGCATCCCACTTCCAAATGGCCCAAGGAATCACAACTCAACCTCATGCCATTACGACACAAGCTAAAAAAGAGGTGGTTCCTCGAGAGAACCAACATGCTAGTACTATGTCTAGCCGTCTCATGTATTTTACGAGGATGAATGCTCCTATTTTCCTTGGATCAAAATTTGATGAAGACCCCCAATATTTCCTTGATGAGGCCTATAAGATCTTGTTTTCCATAAGGGAAAGTACTACTGAAAAAGCTTATCTTGTTGCCTATCAAAATAAGGACGTGGATTAAATATGGTACAATCGGTGGAAGGATAGTAGGGCTTTAGGAGGTGGTCCCATATTTTGGGATATCTTCAAATTGCCCGTTATTGAGAGATTCTTCCAAGGGATCAAAGGGAAGCTAAGGTATAGGAATTCATCAACCTTCGTCAAGTAGGTATGAGTGTTAAGGATTACTCCTTAAATTTCATTAATTTGTCCAAATGCTTCCTCTTTGTGTTCAAAGTCTAAGGATGAAATTAGCCGTTATCTAACGGGCGTATCTGAAGAGCTTGAACAAGAATGTTGTGCAGCTATGCTTCAGTAAAATGCGCATCTTTCTAGTTTTATGGTCCATGCTCAACAAGTAGAGGAGAGTCGTCTAAGGAAGAGGAATATGGAAGATAAGAAGGCAAGATCTTTTGGAAGTGGTTCTTCCAAGAGTAGGCTTGATATTCAAGACAAGACTTAGTTCAGGAAAACATTTTCAAGCAAGATTCCTTCAAATGTCTCCTAGAATTGCAATGATAGGGTTCCTAATCCTAAACCTCTTAAGGGAATAAATATTGGTCCACCAAGATAAAGACAAACTTGTGGTAAGTGTGGTTAAAAACATGTGGGGGAATGACTTGTTGGAAGTAATAGCTGCTACGGTTTTCGCAAAGGTGGTCATATGGTGAAAGATTGTCCTAATTTGAAGAGTCAAGTGAAGGGGAATATCCAAGCTCAATCGAACAGGCCTATGTACGAAGCTCCAAAAAGGAACCATTTTTATGCACTCAAGGTTAGGGGTGAACAAGAGAGCTCTCCGGATGTTGCGACTGGTGTGTTATAAGTCTTTTTTATTAATGGTTATTCCTTGATTTATCAGCGCTACCCTTTGTTTTCTACAGCTTTGGTAACTAGGAAGTTTGATGTACTTCCTGATGTTTTTATTGAACCCTTTTCATTTAGTACCCCAATGGGTGACTTTGTAGTTGAAAAGAGAGTCTATAGAAGAAACCTATAATGCTTCGCAATAGAGTTACTCTTGTTGATTTTGTAGAACTTGACATGTTTAACTTTGATATCATCTTGGGTATGGATTTTCTTCATGCTTGTTTTGCTTCCATAGATTGTAGAATGAGAGTTGTGAAGTTTGAATTCCCCAAATAACCCATTTTAGAGTGGAAGGGGGATTTTCTATGACAAGGGGTCAAATCATTTAATGATTGAGGGTTTGTATGATGGTAGCCAAGGGTTGTCTATGGCATGTAGTGAGGGTTAAAAAATTGAGAATGTGAAACTCCTTCAATTGAGTCAGCCCTTGTAGTGAGGAAATTCACAGGGTTTTTTCCTAATGAGCTTCTTAGAGTTCCTCTCGAACGGGAAATTGACTTTGGCATTGAATTTTTACCGTATATGAATCCCATTTCAATTCCTCCATATTGTATGGCTCCGACCAAATTGAAAGAGTTGAAGCTCCAACTCAAAGATTTACTAGATTAGCGTTTCATTCAACATAGTATTACTTCATGGGGTGCTCTGATGTTGTTTGTGAATAAGAAGCATGGGTCCCTTAGAATGTGCATTCATTATCGTCAACTCAATAAGGTCACCATAGAGAACAAGTATCCTCTCCCTCTGATAGATGATTTATTTTATCAACTCCAAGGTTCTAGATACTTTTAAAAGAACGACTTAAAGTTGGAATATCACCAACTTCGGGTGATAGGTGAAGATGTTACCAGAACTACTTTCTGAACTAGATATCGACACTATTAATTTCTAGTTATGTATTTTGGGTTAACAAATGCCCCGACGATGTTTATGGACCAAACAAATAGAGTTTTATGAGATTATCTCGACTCATTTGTGATTGTGTTCATTGATGATATTTTGATATACTCTACGAATAAAAAGAGCATGAGAGTCACTTGAGGTTGGCCTTGAAAGTCCTTAAAGAACACAAACTTTATGAAATTTAGTAAGTTTGAATTTTTGTTGAGGTAAGTTACTTTTATTGGCCATTTTATCTTTGGTGAGGGCGTAGAGGTTAATCCGAAGAAAACGGATGCGGTCAAAAATTGCCGTAGATTTTTGACTCCCACCGACATAAGAGGTTACTTTTCGTTTATTGGTTTCCATTTGACTACCTTGACCCAAAAGAGTGTTTAATTTTAGTGGTTGGAGGAATGTAAAAGAAGCTTTGAAATTTTGAAAGATAGGCTTACCTGTACTCTGATATTTTATCAGAGGTTTTTGTGGTATAATGTGATGCTTCCCGAGTGGGTTTTGTTTTTTTTTCTTATTCAACATGGAAAGGTAGTAGTTAATGCCTCAAGACAACTCAAAGGTGCATGTGAAGAATTACCCAACTCAAGATCTTGAATTAGTGATCGTATTGTTTGCAATGAAAATATTGAGGCATTAATTTTATGGTGTTCATATGGATGTGTATACCGACCATAAGAGTCTTCAATATGTGTTCACTAAAAAGGAGTTTAATCTCCGACAAAGAAGATGGTTGGAATAATTGAAATATTAGGACACGAGTGTTCTCTACAAACCCGACAAGGCTAATGTGATTGTGGATGCTTTGAGTTGTATGACCATGGGTAGTGTGTCTCATGTAGAAGAATGTAAGAAAGACCTAGTGAAAGATGTTCATATGTTGTCTCGATTGGGTGTTTGGTTGGAAAATTCCCTAATTGGTGGTTTTATTTTTCATAGTAACTCCGAGTCAACTTTATTGGTTGAGATAGAGTCTAAGAAACATCTTGATTCGATTTTGATGAGGTTGAAGAAATCTGTACTTAGCAATTCAACAGTAATTCTCACAAGGAGGGGATGTTGTGCTAAGGTACCAAGGTATACTATGTGTATTGGGCATTGATAATTTGAAGAAATGAATTTTAGAAGAAACTCATGGATCGCGATATTCAATTCATCTGGGTGCCACAAAAATGTATCGTGACCTTAGAGAAGTATATGGGTGGGATGGCTTGAAAAGGGACACAACGGAGTTTGTATCCAAGTGTCCGAATTGCTAACAAGTTAAAGTTGAGCATGTAAAGCCTAGTGGTCGAATCCAAGAAATGTGTTTTCCTACTTTGAAGTGGGAAGAAATTAATATGTACTTTGTTGTTGGGATGCCTCGAACCCGAAGGCAAAATGACTCATTTTGTATAGGTTGACAAAATGCGCTCACTTTATCCCCGTCAAGTCGAGATATTCGACTGAGGATTATGCAAGAATATAAATTGATGAGATTGTGAGTCTTTATGTTATACCTTTGTCCATTATATCAGATAGAGGTGCTCAATTCACTTCTCTATTTGGAGGAATTTTCAAAAACGGTTGGGTACTCAAGTAAGCCCTAGAACCGCGTTTCATCCCCAGATGGATGGTCAAGACGGAGCATACTATTCAAACTCAAGAAGACATCTTAACATCTTGTGTGATAGATTTTAAAGGTAATAGGGACAATCACATACCGTTGATTGAGTTCTCCTATGATAATAGTTACCGTTCGAGTATTTCGGTGGCTCCATTTGAAGCACTCTTTGGTAGAAGATGTAGGTCTCCGGTTGGGTTTTTTGAGGTTTTTTAGTCTTTACTCCTTGGTTCCGAATTAATCAATGAGGCTTTAAAAAAGGTTCGGGTGATAAGGGATAGGTTGAAAACAGCCTATTGTCGGCAAAAATCCTTTGCCAAAAATTAAAGAAGAGATCTTGAATTAGAAGTAGGTGATATGGTGTAGTTGAAGATTTCACCTATGAAAAGGGTGATGAGATTCACCAAAAAGGATAAGTTAAGTCCTCGGTATATGGGTCCCTGTGATGTTTTGCAACGCATTGGAAAAGTTTCATATGAGTTGAAATTACCTAGTGAACTATATTCGATTTATCTGGAATTTCCTGTCTCCACGCTAAAGAAGTGTATTGGTAATAGCATGTCCATTCTCCCTAGGGTTAGGTGTGGATGAGAGCCTTTCCTATGAAGAGGTTCTGGTGGAAATTGTTGATCACCAAGTCAGGAGGTTGTGGACAAAGAGGTGGCCTCCGTAAAAGTCCTAAGGAGAAGCCACGTAGTTGAGGGAGCAACATGGGAGGCCGAAGCCGACATGGAGTTCCATTATTCTCATTTTTTTCCTAAATAAGGTTAGTCATTCATATTAATAATGAAAAATAATTAATAAATTTTATTTTAGCTTCCTTTGCTAAAATATGCATATCTATGGTAACGGTTCATGATAAAATGAGCTTTCATGTGAAAATGGTCTTGAGCTTAATTTTTACTTGTTGTGACTTTGTGTATTGTTTTTTCATGTAATTATTTAAAAAATGTTAATGATCCTCGAAAAGATGTTTTGCACAAGTGACTCTTGAGGTTATGTTAAGCTCCTGTTTATATTGAGAAGGTAGTTCCTCATGTTGTGTTGTTGAGCTCTTATATGTGGTTAAATTGTTTTACGAGTTTCTATGTGTAATTTTATGGTTATGTGTTGTTTGTGTTATTGTATGTTGGGCAGATAGTCTTGAGTCATCCTTTTCCTATATAGAGATTTTACTGTCATTCGGGGACGAATGTTCCCAAGGAGGGGATAATGTAAAACTCTCAAAGTCCACGACCTAATATAGATCCTGATAAAAAACTAAGACTTAGAACACTATTTATACGTCTAAAATATTGTATCTAAACTAATTAGGATATGTTGGAGTCAAAATCAAAGAACGTCCATGGCGTCCGGTGAATTGTGAAATGTGCACTAATGTTCATTGGCATATTTCAATGGGCTTTAAAAGATGAAATAAAACAAAAAATTTGTAGAAAGGTATTAAAAAGGTATTAGAGTGTGTTAAGGGTCGAAATGTCCGAGTACGACTCCCCAAGGAACACCCTAAGGGTCCTTGGAGAGGACCCTTTTAATTAACTGAAAAAACTATTATTGATAGTGTGCATCCACGAAGCCAATCGATGAACTGCCGATTGATCGACTCTCCATCGATGGACGTACATTCCGTAGGTCGAGTTCTCGTAGGTTAAGGTCTATTTTTTCTTTCCGAATTTGAAGTGAGTTTTTTAATTTGTTAGTTAATTAGGTGGTTAATTAATGGTTACAGGGACTTTAATTTAGTTTGTTAAGGGACAATTTAAAACATAAACATAATTAATCTAACCCAACGCCCCACAATTCCCCAACTCAAATATCTCCAATTTCTCTCTACTTTCTCTGTGTTTCCCCAAAGAACACAATTGTAGGCCAATGTTCAAGGCAATTAGGGATCAAAGATTCAATTTTCTCTCCATCAATATTCAAGGATTGTTAAGGTATGAAAGCTCTTAAATCTTGGGATTTCTTTCCCAAGAGGCTCCTCCAAATTGATTTCAAAAGATATCAAAAATGCGGGTTTCTTTCAAATTTCGCGAATTGCCTTTCAATTGATTATAATATTGGTTTCCTTAGATTATTAATGATATAATATAATTGTGTAAGGGTTAATTTTTGTAGTTCTTATTCATTGCCTTAGACTTTAATGAATTGAATCCATTACCCTAACCCTAGTTATGAATTAGACTTGAAGATGATTAGGGTTTTCAAAATTGGTTATTGCTTATTTCACTATATTATGATTATTATAATGACGATGATGATTGAGTTGTTGGATAATGTTGATGAACTGAGTGTGAGATTCTTGATGAAGGCCATGGAGGCTAATGGTAAGACTTTGTCATCTTGAACTTTTTACTTAAATTATGATGGATTGTATTTGGTTATGATGTTCTTTAATTGAAGTATTACATGTGATTATATATAGGAAGATATGATGTGATAAATATGATGACATGATATGAATGTATTGACTATGCGATTATGGTAAGGTTTTGAGGGTGAATGATTAAACAAGATCCTCTTGTGTGCCTTATGTAATAATGACTATGATATGTGATCTCACTAATGATGGTTATATATTGAAAGGAAGTTCTCATCCTATACCTAATGATCTAATTGAGATGCTATATAATGGGTAGTCTTCTATGACCTAAATTAAGCTATAATTGTAAAAGAATGACTTAATGGCATTTGAAAATGGAACTTAAGCTTAGCACCGAGTGAAGTTGATAATGAGAGGTGTTGACTCACCATAGGAGGGAGATTTACCAAGGGTTTTAATAAGATAGTGAATATAATGCCGTAGTGAATAAAGAGAGTCCAACACGTGTCTCCTAGTTTTTGAACTATATTGCCCTCATAAGAATACTAGCTAGTGGATCCACCTAGAATTATATGTTCATGTTTTGGTCATACCTTGGCAAGTACACCACCTTCTTTAGATGTAGGGTTACATAACACCGGATTCCATGTTTAGCTCACATGGTCTATCGTTAAGGCGATTGTTCTGGAATGAAAGTAGTAAATTGAACTCTGACTAGGATGACTTAAGGGGATCTTGTTAGTATCGGTAGGGGTATGGGAATCTACCTATATATTGCACTATTTAGACTTGAGGTAAGTCCTAGGAGATTGTTCTTATGATTTTATGAAGTAAATGATATACATATGTTGATTATACCTGTTGCTGACTCTATATGATGTTAGTTTCAGTTATGAACATGTTATTGGTCTATATTTCTATATATGATGATTAATATTCATGATGATATGTTAGATGAAGTTATACGGTACTTATGATCTATTTCCTTGTTTACTTGATTATGTTGGGTTGTGGGACTTCACATAAGCGTTGTACTTGTATGCTTCGGATGGGAATGTTTGGTAAGGGTCTTATAAGTTATGATGATATGAACACTTGTATATGCTTTGTTTTTATGTCATTATTTAATTTGCTTTGCTTATATGATCTTGATATGATACTATTCATTTGATATTACCTTATGTTGATAATATCCATGTTGACATGATTTTATTGATGATGTTCATCTTGTGTTGCATATGGACTTATCTTAAAGAATATGTGATTAGTGGCTTGTATGTGTTCTTATTTGTGCATTAAAGCTTTTAAAAGTGACTAAGCATGAATTTGAAAAAAATAATGTCCCTTTAAAAACGATTCAAAGATTATGTGGGCATATGTTTTCATTCTTAGTACAAGTGGATGTACTAACCTATATTCTTTCCCTTTTCTCCAAACAATGTAGGTTCGGGCAATTGAGTTATCAAGGACGCATGCAAGAAGGCTTAGAATTTTCCCCATGTTTTGTTAAGATGTTGCCACGGGCTCTTCCTAAGTAGTATTGTTATAGTCTAATGACATTTATTTCTTTCCTAGTGTTGAAGATATTGTTGTAAGCACTATGTGTCAAATATAAATTTGTATTAAGGGCGATGCCCAAATGTTCTACTTAGTCTTTGACTGTGTAATGTTAGACATTATTATTAGAGTAAATTGTCATATGTTGGTTGTGTAGCCTATACGATAAGCGTATTGTAGCAACCCTAAAATTGACTATGCTAAGTAATGTCTAAACGTACCTAGAATGCCTAGATTAGACCATCTTCACACAGATTGATGCGCGTAGAACTAGACTTCTGAACCCTTGCAACATCCAAGCCAACCAATTTGGTGAGTTAGTTCAACCACGAAAGGTTGGGTTAAGATCTACTCGGATGAGTCTTTACTGGACTTAAAAAGAGGTAATCTTAAATTTGGAGGGTCTAGGAGTAAAATTCTCTTTTACCAGACGCAGGGTAGTATTGTAATTACCCTAATTAATTAATTAATTAATTAATTATTATGGTGGAGGGGCAATTTGGGTAGAGAGGGTCAAAATTGACCCTTTAAGCGAAATCTTGCTCCACCCAGGTTCGAGCCTTGGTGGGAGCAATGATATAATTAATTTTGCATAGTAAATTAATTAAATTAATTAATATTTCAATTTCTGATTTAATTAAAGGAAAATCAGATTTTTAATAAAAAAGATAATAATAATAATAATAATAAAATAATAATAATAATAATAATAATAATAATAATAATAATAATAAATGATGAGAAGCTCTAGTTTGATTAAGTATCCACCTAACTTTTCTAATCCTAGTCAAATCATACTCACGTTTCTTTCTACGCTCATCTCTTTTGAACGTCTGATTTTTCTCTAAAAGAACAGAACAACAAAATATAAAGTTCATCAAGAACTTGAACGCTAAAAAAAACTCAAAAGAAAATTTAGTCTAAAACCGTAAGGCAAAAAAAAATTCTTGATGGGATTGTGCTTGAAGTTTCGGTGGTGAGTCCTTGTTTCGTGGTAAATTGGAAGCATTTAAACAATTTTTGAATGACATTAAGGTATAGGTTTTCTTCTCTCTTGGTCCTTTCTCCAGAGAGTCCTAAGTTAAGCTTAATTCCAGTCAAAAAAATAAGGTTGTCCCCTTTGCATTCCCCTGACATTAGATCCTTTGAAAGTTTTAAAGTATGCCTTGGTATGACTTCTGGTGGATGATTTTAGGGCTGGTTGTGATTACGTGTTTGAATGTGTATTCGGAAATAATGTGAGAAATGAGAGATGTGTTTCGAAAAAGTGAATTAGGTTAACTTGATTGTGCATGTGTGTGTAGTGAGTTAGCCATGGTTTGAAGCCTTAATTTTTACATGTTAAAATGTTGTATTTTACGTATATGAATATGTTAAAAACCTGATGTTCATATGAGTTAAAAGTTTCTGAATTGAATAATAATTCTTGATTGAAAGTAACCTTGAAAATGCACCTAAAGATCTCCCTTAAAACTACTCGAAATGTCTTGATGTTTAACGTGAAATAGGGTGAACAAATGGACTGCAAAAAGGTGATTATATTCTCAAACATGGCCATGAAAACTGACCTAAAGATGCACTATATGTTACACGAACATATATCCTAAATCTAACATCTAAAAGTTGATAAAATAAAGTGCAAAGAGGGTGAACAAATTTCCAGCCTTCTGGAAATTTGTTTTTGGGCATCTTACTGTAAAAAAATCATGTTCTAAAATATTTTTTAAATGCTTGAGGTTAGTGGGGATTGAACCCAAGACCTCACCATATACATGTCATAAAAAAAATAACAAAATGTGGTAAGGGGGATTTGAAATGGGGTTACGCTCAAGTGAAAAGGTAGGGAGGAAATGAAAGAAAATGAAGTAAGGCGTGTGGGGTTCGAACCCACAACCCCTTGGACGGATGAAGGAGAGAGTAGAAGAATGAACTAAAGAAATATTAAAAATGAGGTATGTGGCATTGGATACGCAACATCCTGGCAGAATGAGAAGGCAAGAAGAAGAAGTAATTTAAAATAAGGTGAGGCTGTGAGGATTCGAACGCACAATATCTTCGCAGATTAGAGAGCTAGGAGAAAAATAAAGGAGAAAAAAAATAGATATGGTGAGTGGGGATTGAACCCACAACCTCTTGAATAGATGAGAGAGTTAGGAGAAAAATAAAAAAAGAAAGTAGTGAGTGGGGATTGAACCCACAAACTCTTTAACAGATGAGAGAATTAGGACAAAAATAAAGGACGAAAAAATAAATAAAGTGAGTGGGGATTGAACCCACAACCTCTTCGTAAGGTGACAAAGTTAAGAGATAAATTAAAATAAAAAGAATGAGCTTGTGGGGTAATGATTCCACAACCTCCTTGCCTTAAACAAAAAATAGAGGAGAAAAATAAAGGAATATATTATGGGAGTGATGGGGATCGGACTAGGGTCCCCAAGTCTGAAAAATGCAATTATCAAGTTTACTATAAGCTCAAGTGTTACTCGAGGAATTCAAAATCTGGTTCTCTTGCACAATTCCGTATTGACACATAAGTCATACGTTAACAAATATTTAATGAATGCTGCCTCTAAAGATCAAAATCAATATATTGGCATATCTAAAAGATGCATAAGTCTTGTACGGCATAATCTTGGGTCAATATGAATCACTTAGAAAAACTATGAATGAAGCATCATGGCTTGTATGTGTGGACTCATAAGTCTAGCATACTTTTTAAAGTAAGTGAGCCTAAGATGTTATGTGATAAGATAATGAAACCCAGAGGGGTTAAGTAAGAGTGTTACACACACTATAGGGCCAAGTGCATTGGTGATACGATGAAATTAACATTCACGTAAAGTGGTGAGTAATTATTTAGATTAAATTGGCTAAAGTTAAAAAATGTGGTGACAACATGACAATATTCTAATGCGATAGGTGAGAGAAATCTCAAATGAGCCTAAGTAAATGTTATCAAAACGTACTCACCTATGAGAGTATAAAGTTAATGAAGATACAAGTCTCTATGAAAACTCTAATGAAAGTATTGAAGTAATGCATAGTTAATACTAATGATGAGATGAGAAATCATCTAATGAGCTAAGATGTCCTCATGCCAGAAGCCAAATTCGATGATGTATCAGTTGAATGTAATAGAACTTTATATTCAGCACCGATAGGCTAGTTATGAGTTGTAATTCCTTACAAAGGGAAGGGCGGAGGTTCACGTATTTCTCATGAGATGAGAATGTCCGGCATGCCGGGTATGTTTTTCCTTATATCTTCTAGTCTTTGAACCTATACTACCAATATAGGGATCTAGCATGGTTCAATTCCCTATATCTAATAGCATGTGTTGGTTCACATTTGCTAGTGATTCCACCTCTTTTTGTTGTGAGAATTACACACTCGATTTCATGATGCTCACATGATCTATGTCGGTTAAGGTTAATGTTCCCAAAGAAATAATAAGGATAACTTAAAATGAAAAGAACTATAACAAAGGTGTTAGGATAGGATAATCAAGAAGTGAGCTAGACTCAACTAATGACACTAGGTAATTCTTGGTCATTGCACAACAAATCCCGATGAGATTCTTAATCTACATCGTAGGTATGACTAGTGATTGCACTAGTATATGAATGAATGAAAATGAAGTACATATGAATGAATGAAGAAGAATCTGTGTTTTATAAAGAAGGATCCTTAGTTGAGGTCCAGTATGTTTAGCCCTCATTTTGGGAAGTCCTAATGTCAACTCCATGATTCCAACGTCTCATGGCATATGAAAGAATGATGTGAACTACGTGATATGATATGTGCAATATGCTATGTGCTGCTTGCAAAATGATAAGTATGATGATGCATGTTACTTTCATGGAATGACTTTCCTAATACAAATTTGGCAAGTCCACTGACTTTCCTAATTCGAATTTGGCAAGTCCACTGACTTGAGTTTCCACAAATCATGTTGTTAGGAAAGAGTTGTTCTTACTTATGCATGTCGTTGGTGTTTGCTGGCATATACCCATAATTTGTACAAGTGTGTACTAATCCCATACAATATCTATTTTTAGGTGCAGGCATAGGTGGACGTTAGAGTTAACAATACGACGTTTGCAGCTATCCAGATGTGGAGGATTCATCTGGATTTAGCAGGCCCTCATGCTTTCGAGGGTGTTTGCCTATTATATTCTAGCCTAGATATAGGTTTGAGTTTGTGGAGTATGTTTCACTAGCGTTTCTTTCTCATTTTATTTAAGACATTATTTTGGTGCAATTTTTGCAAGTATACACTTAATGTAGTATGGAACTATTTCTTTCATTTGATGATCTTAATATTAGGTGGTTTATTGTGAACATTTGTGAGTTTAAGCAGAATGTCTTATATTAATGTTATGTAACAAAAAGTTTAAATTTTCCACTAAAATTAACCTAGATGAAGTAATGATGATGTATGTAAACTTGTCTGCGACCTCTGAGAGGTCAACAACGCCGATCTCGTCTGGGATCTAGACTCCGGTTGTGACAAAGTTTGTATCAGAGAGTTAGTTTAAATTTCGAGGATAATAAGTTCACATCAACTACATCGAGTAGTTTCTAAGTCATGGTACTGAAGTGCACCACTATCCTAATTTAGAAAGTGCATGATGCGCAGGAAAATTCCCTTATTTTGATCTTATCGTGCCTTCTCTAATGTCTGATTCCTAGGTGTTATGAGCGTATATAACATCAATTCTATTTTTTTAAAAAGAACACAAGGAGGAACAGTGGTCAGGGAAAAGGAGAAACAGTTGTTTGGGGCAACTAAGTTCCTGCCCAGGCCCCAGCTGCAAAAATGGAGATGCCTGTTAACCCAGCTGGGTTGACAGATGGAGAAGTAAGGACAACACTGGTATAAATGGCCCAATCCATCACCTTACAAGCTCAGGCTATGACAGCCCAGGCAGAGCAACAAGGTGTTCCCACGAAGAACCCATCTGCCAGCACCATGGCTAGTAGGTTAAGGGACTTAATGAGGATGAATCCTCCAGTTTACACTGGATCTAAGATTGCTGAGAATCTCGATGAGGAGTTTAGGGTAGCCATGCTGCATTCAAGCATGGGACTTTCAAGACTTATGGTCCATGTCCAACAAGTGAAGGAAAGAAGGAAGACGAAGCATACTAGGAAAGGAACAGGTCAAGGAAAGTTGAAAAGAATTTTTCAAGTAAGAGTAGTATTGAAAATAATGATAAGCCCAGGTTCAAGAAGGGACTCTGTTACCAAGGGTCTCTATGATAGGGATTCTGAGCCCAGAGTTAAGAGAAATTGTGAAGTAGATACACCTTAGGAGAGGCCATCTTGTATGAAGTGTGGAAAACTTCATGGATTAGAGTGTGTGAGGGGCGCTACCGCTTGTTACATTTGTAGAAAGCCAGGTCACATGATGAAGGATTGTCCATATATGAGATGTTGAGAAATAGGGAAGGAGAAAGTTCCGCCGAATGGTCCAAGTGAAGAGGCTCCAAGGAGGAAACGATTCTTCACAATCAAGTCTAGGGGTGTATGGGAAGACCCTTGTGTGATGTCTCAGGTGCGTAGCCTAAATTAGTTTTTCATGTGTATGGTTTTATGTACTAGTATGAAGTTAATGTGTTGGAGTCATCATGTTGGTTGCTGACTTATGTGTTTATTTATGTTGTATGCTTTGATGAGACTAGATTAGAAATGAGTTTCTTAGTCTATTAGTGCAAAGCTGCTAGTAGGTTTCAATAATGTGCACAACCTACTTATATGTGAATCAGATATTCACCTACAAAAAGCATTGAATAGCTTAGGTATGGATTTTCTCCATAAGTGTTATACTACCATAGACTATCAAATCAGGGTAGTGAGGTTTCATTTGTCAAATGAGATAGGGTATAAATGAAGAAGGCGTGGATAAATCCAACCAAGCCATATTATTTAAAATCTTAAGTCAACAAGATGGTATCTAAGTGGTTAGATATACTCCTCCTAAGGCTGGTTTTGTTTAAGAAACTCTAAGTTTTAGTGCAATAGTTGACTTGGTGTTGTAAGTCCATAATCGTATGTATAGTAATTGCACTATGTGAGTTAAAAAGAATTCATTTTTACATTTCATGTTGCTTGCTTTGTATTGAGTGGACATGATTTTGGAGTTGCATGAGTTGTGTGGTGCATCAAGTTAAGTGTGATTTAGAATGAAGTTCCCCAATCTCAAATATGAAGCATCAAGAGTAAGTGTGAAACAAATATTCACAAAGAATAAAGTCTCATTTATGTTAATATATTTTTTAAAATCACCCTCTTTCTTTTAAAATGACTGGTAGTTTCATTCGGGGACGAATGTTCCTAAGGGGGGATAATGTAACAACCCTAAAAATGGCTACGCTATGTAATGTCTTAACGTACCTAAAATGCCTAGATTAGATCGTGTTCACACGGATTTATTTGCGTAGAACCAGACCTCTAAAGTCTTGTTAGCAGCAAATCCAACCAACTTGGTGAGTTATTTGAGCTACAAAAGGTTGGGTCCAGCCATGTAGGGCACCCGAATATAAAGATCTACCTGGATGAGTCTTAACCGGACTTCAAAAGGGGTAATCATAGTTTGGAGGCTGTATGTGTAAAATGGTCTTTTTCTAGGCTAAGGGTAGTATTGTAATTATCCAAAATATTTAAATAATTAAATAATTAATATGGCGGAGGGGCAATTCGGGTAGAGAGGGACAAAATTGACCCTTTGAGCGAAATCTTGCCTCACCCAGGTTCAAGCCTTGGTGGGAGCAATGATTTAATTAATTTATTATATTTAGTGAATTAATTAAAATAATTAATATTTAAATTGCTTATTTAATTAAAGGAAAATCAGATTTTCAATAAAAGATAATAATAATAATAATATTGATAAATAATAAGGAGGTCTAGTTTGACTAGGTCTCCACCTAACTCTTCTAATCTCAATCCACTCAAACTAACGTTTCTCTCTACTCTCATCTCACTTGAACATCTGATTTTTCTCTAAAAGAAAATAACAACAAATATAAAGTTCATCAAGAACTTGAACGCTAAAAAAATTCTAAACAAAATTTTGTATAAAAACGTAAAGCAAAACAAAGTTCTTGACGGGATTTTGCTTGAAGTTTCGGTGGTGAGGCTTGGTTTAGTAGTAAACTGACAGAATTTAAACAAATTTCGAACGGCATTAAGTTATGGTTTTATTCTCTCTTGATCCCTTTCCCAAGAGACCCCTATGTTCAGCTTAATTCCAATAAAAAAACTAAGATTGTTCCCATTACATGCCCCTGTCATTAGATCCTTTGAAATATTTAAAGTACACGTTGGTATGACTTCTGGTAGATGATTTTAGGGCTGGTTATGACTAGGTTTTTGAATGTGTATTCGCAAATTATGTGAGAAATCAAAAAGATGTGTTCCGAAAAAGTGAATTACGTTAACTTGATTGCGCATGTGTGTGTTGTGAGTTAGCCATGGTTTAAAACCTGGATTTTTACAAGTTAAAATGTTGTATTTTACGTATATGAATATGTTAAAAACGTGATGTTCATATGATTTAAAAGTTTCTGAATTGAATGACAATTCTTGATTGGAAGTAACCTTGAAAATGCACCTAAAGATCTCCATAAACACTCTTCAAAATTTCTTGATGTTTAACGTGAAAGATGGTGAGGAAATTGACTGCAAAAGAGTGATTAAATTCTCGAAAATAACCATGAAAACACACCTAAAGATGCACTAGATGTTACACGAAAATTTATCCTAAATTTAACATCTAAAAGTTGATAAAATGGAATGCAAAGAGGGTGAACAAATTTCCAGCATTCTGGAAATTTGTTTTTGGGCAGCTTACTATAAAAAAATCACGTTCTAAAATATTTTTGAAATGCTTGAGGTCAGTGGTGATTGAACAGAAGACCTCACCATATACATATCATAAAAAAATAAAATAACAAAATGTGGTAAGGGGAATTCGAAATGGGGTAAAGCTCAAGTGAAAAGTTAGGGCGGAAATGAAAGGAAATAAAGGGAGGCGGGGGTTCGAACCCATAACCTCATGGGAGGATTAAGGAGAGAGGATAAGAATGAATTAAAGAAATAATAAAAATGAGTTATGTTGCATTTGAATCCAAAACCTCTTGGCAGAATGATAGGGTAAGGAGAAAAAGTAAATTAAAATAAGGTGAGGCTGTGGGAATTCGAACACACAACCTCTTGGCAGATGAGAGAGCTAGGAGAAAAATAAAGGAGAAAAAAAAATGTGGTGAGTTGGGATTGAACCCAGAACCTCTTGAATAGATGAGAGAGTTAGGAGAAAAATAAAAGAAGAAAAGTATATGTAGTGAGTGGGGATTGAACCCACAACCTCTTTAAGAGACGAGAGAGTTAGGAGAAAAATAAAGGAGGAAAAAATAAATATAGTGAGTGGGGATTGAACCAAGAACCTCTTGTCTAGGTGACAAAGTTAAGATATAAATTAAAATTAAAAGAATGAGCTTGTGGGGCACTGATCCCACAACCTCCTTTCCTTAAACGAAAAAGAGAGGAGAAAAAGAAAGCAAAACATTATGGGAGTGATGGGGATCGGACTAGGGTCCCCCAAATCTGAAAAATGCAATTATCAAGTTTACTATAAGATTAAGGGTTACTCAAGGGATTCAAAATTGGGTTCCCTTGCGCAATTCCGTATTTACACATAAGTCATACGTAAACAAATAATTTAATGAATCCTGCCTCTAAAGATCGTAATCAATATCTTGGCATATCTACAAGATGCATAAGTCTTGTACCACATAATCTTGGGTAAATATGAATCACTTAGACAAACTATGAATGAAGCCTCATGGCTTGTATGTGTGGACTCATAATTCTAGCATACATTTAAAAGTACGTGAACCTAAGATATTATGTGATGAGATTATGAAACCCCGAGGGGTTAAGTAAGAGTGTTACACACATTAAAGGGACAAGTGCATTGGCATACGATGAAATGAACATTCACATAATGTGGTGAGTAATTACTAAGAGTAAATGTGCTAAAGTAAAAAAATGTGGTGACAACATGATAAGAGGCTAATGAGAAAGGTGATAAAAATCACAAATAAGCCCAAGTAAATGTTACCAAAACGTACTCACCTATGAGAGTGTAAAGTTAATGAAGAGACCAGTCTTTATGAACACTCTAATGAAAGTATTGAAGTTAATGAATACTTAGTATTGATGATGAGATGAGAATATCATCTAATGAGCTATGATGTCTTCATGCTAGAAGCCAGCTTCCATTATGTATGAGTGGAATGTAATGGAACTTTATACTGAGCACCGATAGGTTATCTATGAGTGGTTATGGCTTTCTTATGGATGGAAAATGTTCACGTAACTTTCAAGAGATTAGACTGCCCGACATGACGGGTATGGGTCTCCTTATATCTCCTAGTCTTTGAACCTATACTGCGAATGTAGAGATCTAGCAAGGTTCAATTCACTATATATGCTAGCATGTTTTTGTTCACTTAGGCTAGTGATTCCACCTCTTTTTGGTATTGGGATTACACTGGATTTGATGATGCTCACATGATATATGTAAGTTAATGTCAAAGTTCAAATAGAAAGAACGAGGCCAGCCTCAAATGATGCACATAATGAAAAGAATGATAACAAAGGTGTTAGGATAGGATAATCAAGATGTAAGCTAGAATCAAGTAATGACACTAGGTTATTCTTGGTCATTTCATAGCAAACCTGATTAGAGTCTTAAACTACATCCTAGATATGACTAGTTATTGCACTAGTATATGAATGAATGAAAATGAAGTACGTATGAATGAATGAAGTAGAATCTGTGTTTGATAAAAAAGGCTTCCTAGTTGAGGTCCCATATGTTGATCTCTCATTTTGGAAAGTCTTAATGTTAGGTCCATGATTCCAAGGTCTCATGACTTATGAAAGAATGATGTGAACTATGTGATATGATATGTGCAATACGTTATGTGCTGCTTGCAAAATGATAAGTATGATGATGCATGTTACTCTCATTGCATGACTTTCGTAATCCAAATTTGTGAAGTCCACTGACTTTCCTAATCCAAATTTGGCAAGTCCACTGACTTGACTTTCCATAAATCATGTTGTTAGAAAAGGGTTGTTCTTACTCATGCATGACCTAGGTGTGTTCTTGCATATACACATACTTAGTACAAGTGTGTACTACCCATACAATATCTACTCTTAGGTGCAGGAACAGGTGTATGTTAGAGCTTACAATACGACGTTGCAGTTATCCGAACGTGGAGCATTCCTCCGGATTTGCTAGGCCCTCATGCTTTCGAGGATGCTTGCCCATTAAATTCTAGCTTAGATATAGGTTTGAGTTAGTGGAGTATGTTCCACTAGCGTTTCTTTCTCTTCTTATTTCAGACATTGTATTGGTACCATTTTGGCAATTATAGACTTAATGCAGTGTGGAACTATTTCTTTCATTTGATGATCTTAATATTAGATGGTTGGTTGTGAATGTTTATGAGTTTAAGTAGAATATCTTATATGAATGTTAAATAACAAAAAGTTCAAATTTTCCTCTAAAATTAACCTAGTTGAAATAACGATGACGTAAGTAGGCTTGTCTGCGACTGCTAAGAGGTCAATGACGCCGGTCTCGTCTGGGGTCTACACTCCGATTGTGACACCTATATAAGATTCCTATGCAAGTATTCTATGTAAATTACCTAAGTTATATATGAATGCTCTATGTAAACCTCAATACATAAGAAAAAATTTAATTTTTCTGCATTTAAATCTATGATATTTTATGATGAATCCTAAAAGGATAGTCTTCATCCTCTTTGAGGACGACGACGTTGGTTAGGTCTATCGGGTGCCCCTCGCTCGTGACATCTATATTCTGTTATGGAAAATGATTATGAATTATTGGGAATCGGTCCATGGTGATCATGGCTGGGAGTATAGGAAAGTTGACCTACTTTCCTAGTCTTTAGTTTTGGAATTGACATTGTGTAGTATGGTCCACTTATGGTGGCAATGTGTACATTGTAGCCTATCTATATATGTTGTGATCATGGACTTGAGGACATTAGATGCAAGATTTTTTGATATGACGATTTAATGTTTATGAAGTTGATGGGTGTAACCTTAATACTAGTATTATGTTCTAAGTGAATTGATGTTATGTGAATTTACATGTATAGTCTTCCACACTAGTTGCATGAGCTAGGGGTGTGGATGATGTTGTATATATGTGATGATCATGTTAGGGTTTTTTATAGTCTATATGGATATTTGTAATGAATACTCTTGTAGCATTACCCCTACCTATATGAACCCTATATTAATGTGTAATATTATGCATGTAGGAGTCTTGTATTCTAATTTTGAAATATGTTATTGCCTTCTATGATGTAATGTGAGTGTGTCGCCTATAGTCCCTAAATGTTCTATGTGTGAGTCTTTCATGACTTAAGGGATATGATATGTATGTGTGTTGTGATCCCATGAAGGATGGTTTCCTAAGTAACTACGTTGTTGCTCTTATGTGATCAAGATGACCAATATGAACACACACACACAAGCACAAGCATATCTATGAGTAGGATTAATGAATTTAAAAGGTAGTTCTCATATGCACTATTATCTATTATTGTGCATGTAAAGTATATGATTAATGAATTATGAGAATGTGTTTCCTAAAGGTGTTTATGTGAATTTATTTATGACATATGTATGTGCACACACATGATTGTATGAATGGTAGAATAATGTGGAAGCACATTCTCACATAATATAGGTTCTATGATGAAAGGACATTCTCATCTTAGAAAACTTTAAGCTATATGATGTATGAGGGATCAAGTCCCTAAACCTTACTTTATGAACCAATAATAAATAAAGGCTTTAAGATATTAAAAAGGTAGTTTAAACTTAGCACCGAGTGGATATATACAATGATGAAAATACCCCTCCGCTAATGCAATAGGTTGGGTCATCTAAGTTATACTTATGAGATAGAAGCCTCTCCGCTAATGCAATAGGTCGGGTTTCTAGAAGTAATCTCTTTATCCATTAACTACGTGCCCGCGTATGTCATATCTAGTGGACTCACCTGGATAGCTATTATGTAGGTTCTATCTTTGAAAGTAGAAAGTCTTTTTTGAGAGTGGGGTTATACAACAGTGGATTCTGTATAGCTCACATGGTCTATGTCGTTAATTCTAAGCATCCTAAAAGTTAAGAAATGAACTAAGAAAAGAATATGGACTCTAATCATAACTTCTTGAGGTAGAAATATGGACCCTACCCATGCATTGCACTACTGAACTTCAAGAAAGGATAAGATTAGTACTTTTATGAAATGAAGACTTATGTTATGTATGATTTGTAACAATACATGTTAAGTGAATTTGCTAATCCAAGACAAGAACTATGACTACCAAGTGAGTTTACTTAGTATATGTATAGTTTATGGGACTCCATGCGTACATTGAACAAGTAATCTTGTAAAGGTGTTGTGAGGGTGATTTACCTATGAAATGAACTAAATGAGTTATGATTGTAGTTGTAGTAAAAGAATGAGTCCTTATATGATGCTATGAAGTATATGGTCTTATGTCTAGTGATAGATGAAGGTGTTATGACATCTTGAATATGATATGCTTTGTCTAGGGTGACTTCTTAGGACCACTTTGTCTAAAAAGTTTTATGGGATACTACTACCTACACTTTGCACTAGTGTGATTAGGGGGTTGTATTAGTTAACGGTTTTTATATGAAGTTTATGCCTTATGATGTGCTTATGACTTTATGAATATATGTTGTCGTTTTGATGAATCATATTTGAACGACTATCTTAGGTGACCTCAAGGTGTTACATTGTACTAAGTACACTTGAGAGTTGCTTGAGGAAAGATGTTGAGGCAAAAGAGGAGTAATGTGTTTTATGTATTGTATGTGCCTTAATATGTGATAAGTGGTGTTATGTGTTATTATGAATAGTATCCATATCTACTTTATGTATATGAACTATGTTGTGGTTATTGTGCCGATGTTCATGAAGATAAGTAAAATTACATGATCCATAATTTGTAACTAAATGTCCATTTTAAATGCATGTTTTTGCATGATTGCCATGCTTAGTGCATTCTTGCACTATTACCATTCTTCTTCATATTTTTATACTTAGTGTGAGTGGTAATGGCTAGAGGATGTAACCTAAGTTAGGAGTTTGGATATATCTCCCAAGTTCAAGGAAAATGGATCTTTATGATTCAAGGATTTCCCTATGTCAAGTTCTTATTTAATTTATGTAATAGTTTAGATATTAGTTTATGTTGTTAAGGGTCTTGATCCTATTCTCTTCTATTTAGTTGTGTCTTAAGATTGCAACGAGAATTAGAATCTAATTGTGTATTATGATTATATATATATATATATATATATATAT